>NW_028255952.1:0-263000 GCF_971803275.1 Cyanistes caeruleus
TAAAATTTTTGAAGGGCCTTAGAATATTCCAGAAAAAAATCCCACAGAATTCCCTAAATCTTCTCAAAACCCTACGAAAATCTGGAAGCATCCCACAAAATGTCCTCAAATGTCAACAAAATTCCAGAAAAATCCCACAAAATTCCCTAAATTTTCTCAAAACCCAACAAAATTCCTGCAACTTCTCACAAAATCTCCACCATTTTCCACAAAATCTAAGAAAAATCCCTCAAAATTCTTCAAGTCTCCTCCAAATCCCACAAAATTCTGGAAAAGCCCCTCAAAATTCCACAAATATCCCACAAAATTCCTTCAATCTTCTCAAAACCCTACCAAATTCCTGCAATATCCCACAAAATGTCCACAAATGACCACAAAATCTCAGAAAAAATACCGCAAAATTGCCTAAATCTCCTCAATATCCCACAAATTTTCAGAAACATCCCAGAAAATCCCCACCAATTTCCACAAAATTCCAGAAAAATCTCATAAAATTCTTGAAAAGCCCCACAAATTTCCCTAAATCTTCTCAAAACCTTACCAAATTCCTGCAACATCTCACAAAATGTCCACAAATGTCCACAAAATTCAGGAAACATCTCACAATATCTCCACAAATTTCCACAAAATTCAAGAAAAATCCCACAAAATTCTGGAAAAGCTCCTCAAAATTCCAGAAAAATCCCACAAATTTCCCTAAATCTCCTCAATATCCCACAAGGTTCCAGAAGCATCCCACAAAATTTCTTAAATATTTTCAAAACTCAACCAAAGTCCTGCAGCATCTCACAAAATCCCCACCTACTTCCACAAAATCCAAGAAAAAGCTATTAAAATTCTTCAAGTCCCCTCAAAATCCAACAAAATTCAAGAGACATCCTCAAAATCCCAGAAAAATCCCACAGAATTCCCTAAATCTTTTCAAAACCTCAAAAAAATCCAGAAACATCTGACAAAATCTCCACAATTTTCCAGAAAATCTAAGAAAATCCCTCAAAATTCTTCAAGTCTCCTCCAAATCTTTCAAAATTCTGGAAAAGCCCCACAAAATTCCTGGAAAATGCCACAAATTTCTCAAAATCGCCTCAATACCCCACCAAATTCCAGAAGCATCCCACAAAATCTCCACAAATTTCCACAAAATTCAAGAAAAATCCCACAAAATTCCTTCAAGCTTCTCAAAACCTGTTGCCTTGGTGGGGGCAAGGCAACCCGGTTCAAGAAAGACACGACGGGTGTCTCATTAAGGACTTTTGGATTTGGGGTTTTTTTCCCTTTGAACTGAAGATTGACGAGAGGGAGGCAGTTTTCTCTTGTTCGGTCTGAGTTGTTTATTCTTTTCTTATCAGCATTACAAGGTACAAGGAGCTATGTGCACTATGATAGAAAAGGGTAAAATGGCTAACAAAGATCCTCTTCAAGGTCTTTTATATGTCCATTTACCCAATTAACTGATGCCAACTAAATTATTTTTCTTAGTGACCCAACGACGCAACACCTGTGTGCTGCACTACGGTATTTTCTATCCAATCACCTCCTACTACCCCAAAACCCCTAGGAGAAGAACATGAAGAAGAAAGAAGGAGGACAAGAGACAACACCCTAAATCCTCCATCTTGTCTCTTGTTCTCTAAACTACTTTTTTGCCCAGTGATTTAGAAAACTTTCTAATCTACACACTCACACTTTTCCTATCTAACTTTAACATTTGTTTTCATGTATCACCATGAAAACATGCTCATGAATTTCATCTTATATGAAATTCAGTGTTTTTCAGGATCCTAGAACTAAGCATTAGAAACAAGGGCACACACTCTGTATCTCAGACTCCAACACCCTCCCAGTTCCCTCCCAGCCCTTCCCAGTCTCATCTGGGGGCATGGCCAAAACTGCCCGGAGTGAACGCGGTGGTCCCAGAGCGATCCCAATGCTGATTCCGGTCCTGGTGTCGATCTCTGTCCTGGAGCTGTGGTGGTCCCAGTGTCGGTCCCAGAGCGCTCCCAGTCCCAGTCTTTGTCTCCATCTCACTCTCAGTCCCGGTCTCGGTCCCGGAGCGGTGCCAGTCTCAGTGCCGGTGCCAGGGCTGGTTTCAGTCCTGGTCTTGGTCTTGGCCTCGAGCAGTTCCTGTCCAGTGCCAGTGCTGGTCCTGGAGTGATCCCGGTGCTGATCCCAGTGCTGGTCCTGGAGTGATCCCGGTGCTGATCCCAGTGCTGGTCCTGGAGTGATCCCGGTGCTGATCCCAGTGCTGGTCCTGGAGTGATCCCGGTGCTGATCCCAGTGCTGGTCCTGGAGTGATCCCGGTGCTGATCCCAGTGCTGGTCCTGGAGTGATCCTGGTGCTGATCCCAGTGCTGGTCCTGGAGCGATCCCGGTGCTGATCCCGGTGCTGGTCTTGGAGTGATCCCGGTGCTGATCCCGGTTCTGGTCTCAGTCTCGGTCTCAGAGCGCTCCTGGTGTTGATCCCAGTCCCTGTGCTGGCCTCGCTCTCAGTCTCGGAGCAGTCCCGGGGCACTCCCGGAGCCGATTCCGGTCCCGGTGTCGATCTCAATGGCGCAGCGGTGCCGGTCCCGGTCTCAGTCCCGGTCCCGGAGCGGTGCCGCTCTCGGTGCCGGTGCCGGATTCAGTCCCAGTCTCAGGCCCGCTCTAGGCCTCAGTCTCGGTCTCGGTCTCCATCTGGGTCTCGCTCCCAGTCCCGGTGCCGCTCGAACCGAGCCCTTTCCGGGTGATTTCAGGTCCCATTTGGGCGTTTCAGGCCACTTTGGCTGATGTTGGGGCCCTTTGGGTGATTTGAGGCAAAACCAGCGACTTTCAGGGTGGACCTTGCACCCATTTGGGAGATCCCAGGGTGATTTTAGGCCATTTGGAGTGGGTTTGACACCGCTTTGGGCATTTTTATGCCCTGGTGGTTGCACTTGGGACCCCTTGGGATGATTTTAACCCCATTTGGCTGATGTTAGGCCAAACTATGCGGATTTAGCGCGCAGTTTAGGTCCCTTGGGATGATTTTGCTTTTCTCCTTTGTTTATTGAAATTTCAGCAGTTTTAACACTTTTTTCCCCGCTTTTTTATCAAAATCTTCATAAAAATTGCCCCAAATGTTCTCAAAATCCTAAAAATTCCAGAAAAACTCCACAAAATTCCACAAAAATCCCACAAAACCTACTGAAATTCCCACAAAATTCCAGAAAAATACCATCAAATTCACCAAACAGATTCAAAATCCTGAAAATTCCAGAAATATCTCACAAAATTATAGAAATATCCCACAAAAATCCCTAAAGCTTTTAAATATCCCACAAAATTCTTTAAAAAATTCACAAAATTCCACAAAACCACCATAAATTACAGAAAAATCTGATGCAATTACACAAAATTCCACTAAATTCCAAAAATATCCCAAAAATCTACTCTAATTTGAAAAAACTCCAGAAATATTCCAGAAAAAAATCCAGTGAAACACCACAAAATTCTTCACGTTTTCTCAACATCCACAAAATTCAAGAAAAATCCCAGGAAATTGCAGAAAAATACCAAAAAATTCCCTGAAACTTCTCAAACCCAAACCAAATTCCAGAAACATTTGATAAAATCTCCACAAATTCTCACAAAATTTAAGAAAAAACCCACAAAATCCCCTAAATTTTTTCAAAACCCAACCAAATTCCTGCAACATCTCACAAAATCTCCACCAATTTCCACAAAATCTAGGAAAAAATCCCTTAAAATTCCTCAAGTCTCCTCCAAATCCCACAAAAATCCCACAAAATTCCAGAAACATCCCACAAAATCTCCTCAATATCACAGAAAATTCTAGAGAAAGTCCACAAAATTGTAGAAAAATGCCACAAACTTCCCTAAATCTTCTCCAAACATTACAAAATTCCAGAGACGTCTCACAAAATCTCCACCAATTTCCTCAAAATCTAAGAAAAATCCCTCAAAATTCCTCAAGTCTCCTCCAAATCCCACAAAATTCAAGAGAAATCCTCCAAATTCCAGGAATTGCCACAAAATTCCCTAAATCTTCTCAAAACCCAACCAAATTCCTGCAACATCCCACAAAATCTACACGAATGTCCACAGAAATGCCAAAAAAATCGCCAAATTGCTTCAATATCCCACAAATTTACAGAACCATCTCACAAAATCTCAACAAATTCCCACAAAATTCAAGAAAACTCTCACAAAATTCTTCAAGTCTCCTCAAAATCCCACAAACATCCCACAAAATCCCACAAAATCTCCTCAATATCCCACAAAATTCTACAGAAATTCCACAAAATTCCACGAAAATCCCACAAAATTCCATCCATCTTCTCAAAACCCAACCAGATTCCTGCAACTTCTCACAAAATATCCACCAATTTCCAAAAAAATCTAGGAAAAATCCCATAAATTCTTCAACTCTCCACCAAATCCCACAAAAATCCCACAAAATTCCAGAAACATCCCACAAAATCTCCTCAATATCAAAGAAAATTATGGAAAAGCCCCACAGAATTACAGAAAAATGCCACAAACTTCCCTAAATCTTCTCAAAACATTACAAAATTCCAGAGACGTGCCACAAACTCTCCACCAATTTCCATATTATCTAAGAAAAATCCCTCAAAATTCTTCAAGTCTCCTCGAAATCCCACAAAATTCTGGAAAAGCCCCTAACAATTCCCTCAATCTTCTCAAATTTCTACCAAATTCCTGCAACATCTCACAAAATCTCCACAAATGTCCACAAAATTCAAGAAAAATCCCTCAAAAATCATTAAATTTCCGCAATATCCCACAAAATTCCAGGACCATCTCACAAAATGTCCACAAATTTCCACAAAATTCAAGAAAACACCCACAAAATTCTTGAAAGACTCTCAAAATTCCAGAAAAATCCCACACAATTCCCACAATCTTCTCAAAACATTACAAAATTCCAGACATCTCAAAAAATCTCCACACATTTCCACAAAAGCTACGAAAATTCCATCAAAATTCTTCAGGTCTCCACCAAATCCCAAAATATTCTAGAAAAGCCCCACACAATTCCCTAAATCTTCTCAAAACCCAACCAAATTCCTGCAGCATCTCTAAAAATCTCCAACAATTTCCAAAAAAAACTAAGAAAAATCCCCCAAAAGGCTTCAAGTCTCCACAAAATCCCACAAACTTCCCACAAAATTCCAGAAAAATCCCACAAAATTCTCTAAATCTTCTCAAATTTCTACCAAATTCCTGTAACATCCCACAAAATGTCCACAAATGTCCACAAAATTCAAGAAAAATCCCACAAAATTAACTAAATTTCCTCAATATCCCACAAAATTCCAGAAACATCTCACAAAAATCTCAACAAATTTCCACAAAATTCAAGAAAACTCCCACAAAATTCTTGAAAGCCCCTCAAAATTCTGAAAAATCCTCACAAAATTCCCTAAACCTTCTCCAAACATTACAAAATTCCACAGACATCTCACAAAATGTCCACAAATTTCCACAAAATCTAGGAAAATTCCCTCAAAATTCTTCAAGTCTCCTCCAAATTCCAAGAAATTCAAGAAAACTGCCACAAAATTCTTGAAAAGCTCCTCAAAATTCTAAAAATATCCCACAAAATTCTAGAGAATTTCCACAAAATTCCAGAAATATCCCACAAAAATCACTAAATTTCCTCAATATCCCACAAAATTTTACAGGCATCTCACAAAATCTCCACAAATGTCCCACAAAATCTAAGAAAATTCCCTCAAAATTCTTCAAGTCTCCTCCAAATCTCACAGAATTCAAGAGAAATCCTCAAAATTCCAGGAAAATGCTACAAAATTCCTTCAATCTTCTCAAAACTCGACCAAACTCAAGCAACATCCCACAAAATGTCCACAAATTGCCACAAAATTCAAGAAAAATACCACAAAATTCTTCAAGTCTCCTCAAAATCCCACAAACATCTCACAAAATCTCCTCAATATCCCACAAAATTCTAGAGAAATTCCACAAAATTCCAGCAACATCCCACAAAATTCCCTAAATCTTCTCAAAACCCAACCAAATTCCTGCAACATCTCACAAAATCTCCAACAATTTCCAGAAATATCTAAGAAAAATCCCTCAAAATTCTTCAAGTCTCCTCCAAATCGCACAAAAATCCGACAAAATTCCAGAAACATCCCACAAAATCTCCTCAATACCACAGAAAATTCTAGAGAAATTCCACAAAATTCCACGAAAATCCCACAAAATTCCATCCATCTTCTCAAAACCCAACCAGATTCCTGCAACATCTCCCAAAATATCCACCAATTTCCAAAAAATCTAGGAAAAATCTCATAAATTCTTCAACTCTCCACCAAATCCCACAAAAATCCCACAAAACTCCAGAAACATCCCACAAAATCTCCTCAATATCAAAGAAAATTATGGAAAAGCCCCACACAATTACAGAAAAATGCCACAGACTTCCCTAAATCTTCTCAAAACATTACAAAATTCCAGAGACGTCTCACAAAATCTCCACCAATTTTCACATTATCAAAGAAAAATCCCACAAAATTCTGGAAAGGCCCCACACAATTCCCTAAATCTTCTGAAAACCTTACCAAATTCCTGTAACATCTCACAAAATGTCCACGAATGTCCACATCATTCAAGAAAAATCCCACAAAATTAACTAAATTTCCTCAATATCCCACAAAATTCCAGAACCATCTCACAAAAATCTCAACAAATTTCCACAAAATTCAAGAAAACTCCCACAAAATTCTTGAAAGCCTCTCAAAATTCCAGAAAAATCCCACACAATTCCCACAATCTTCTCAAAACATTACAAAATACCAGACATCTCAAAAAATCTCCACACATTTCCACAAAATCTACGAAAATTCCCTCAAAATTCTTCAGGTCTCCACCAATTTCCACAAAATTCAAGAAAACTGCCACAAAATTCTTCAAAAGCTCCTCAAAATTCTAAAAAAATCCCACAAAATTCCCTAAACCTTCTCCAAACATTACAAAATTCCACAGACATCTCACAAAATGTCTACAAATTTCCACCAAATCTAAGAAAATTCCCTCAAAATTCTTCAAGTCTCCTCGAAATCCCACAAAATTCAAGAGAAATCCTCAAAATTCCAGGAAAATGTTGCAAAATTCCTTCAATCTTCTCAAAACCCTACCAAACTCCAGCCACATCCCACAAAATGTCGACTAATTGCCACAAAATTCAAGAAAACTCCCACAAAATTCTTGAAAGGCCCTCAAAATTCTGGAAAATCCTCACAAAATTCCCTAAATCTTCTCAAAACATTACAAAATTCCAAAGACATCTCACAAAATCCCCACAAATTTCCACCAAATCTAAGAAAATTCCCTCAAAATTCTTCAAGTCTCCTCCAGATTCCAAGAAATTCAAGAGAAATCCTCAAAATTCCAGGAAAATGTTACAAAATTCCTTCAATCTTCTCAAAATCCTACCAAACTCCAGCAACATCCCACAAAATCTCTAACAATTTCCACAAAATCTAGGAAAAATCCCTCAAAATTCTTCAAGTCTCCTCAAAATTCCACAAACATCCCACAAAATCTCCTCAATATCCCACAAAATTCTAGAGAATTTCCACAAAATTCCAGAAAAATCCCACAAAATTCCCACAATCTTCTCAAAACAACCAAATTCCTGCATCATCCTACAAAATCTCCACAAATGTCCACAAAATTCAAGAAAAATCCCACAAAAATCACTAAATTTCCTCAATATCCCACAAAATTCCACAGACATCTCAAAAAATCTCCACAAATATCCCACAAAATCTAAGAAAATTCCCTCAAAATTCTTCAAGTCTCCTCCAAATCTCACAGAATTCGAGAGAAATCCTCAAAATTCCAGGAAAATGCTACAGAATTCCTTGAATCTTCTCAAAACCTGACCAAACTCCAGCCAAATCCCACAAAATGTCCACAAATTGCCACAAAATTCAAGAAAAATCCCACAAAATTCTTCAAGTCTCCTCAAAATCCCACAAACATCTCACAAAATCTCCTCAATATCCCACAAAATTCTAGAGAAATTCCACAAAATTCCAGGAAAACTCCCACAAAATTCCCTCAATCTTCTCAAAACACAACCAAATTCCTGCACCATCTCACAAAATCTCCAACAATTTCCAGAAAAATCTAAGAAAAATCCCTCAAAATTCTTCAAGTCTCCTCCAAATCGCACAAAATTCTGGAAAAGCCCCACACAATTCCCTGAATCTTCTCAAAACCCTACCAAATTCCTGCAACATCTCACAAAATCTCCACGAATGTCCACAAAATTCAAGAAAAATCCCACTAAAATCACTAAATTTCCTCAATATCTCACAAAATTCCAGAACCATCTCACAAAAATCTCAACAAATTTCCACAAAATTCAAGAAAACTCCCACAAAATTCTTGAAAGCCTCTCAAAATTCCAGAAAAATCCCATACAATTCCCACAATCTTCTCAAAACATTACGAAATACCAGACATCTCAAAAAATCTCCACACATTTCCACAAAATCTACGAAAATTCCCTCAAAATTCTTCAGGTCTCCACCAATTTCCACAAAATGCAAGAAAACTGCCACAAAATTCTTGAAAGCCCCTCAAAATTCTGGAAAATCCTCACAAAATTCCCTAAATCTTCTCAAAACATTACAAAATTCCAAAGACATCTCACAAAATCCCCACAAATTTCCACCAAATCTAAGAAAATTCCCTCAAAATTCTTCAAGTCTCCTCCAGATTCCAAGAAATTCAAGAGAAATCCTCAAAATTCCAGGAAAATGCTACAAAATTCCTTGAATCTTCTCAAAACCTGACCAAACTCCAGCAACATCCCACAAAATGTCCACAAATTGCCACAAAATTCAAGAAAAATACCACAAAATTCTTCAAGTCTCCTCAAAATCCCACAAACATCCCACAAAATTCCAGAAAAATCTCAAAAATTCCCCAAATTTACTCAAAACCCAACCATATTCCTGCAATATCCCACAAAATCTCCACAAATGTCTAGAAAATCTAAAAAAATTCACCCATAATTCTTCAAGTCTCCTCAAAATCCCACAAACATCCCACAAAATCTCCTCAATATCCCACAAAATTTTAGAGAAATTCCACAAAATTCCAGCAACATCCCACAAAATTCCCTGAATCTTCTCCAAACCCAACCAAATTCCTGCAACATCTCACAAAATCTCCACCAATTTCCACAAAATCTAGGAAAAATCCCACAAAATTCTTCAAGTCTCCTCCAAACCCTAGAAAAATCCCACAAAATTCCAGAAACATCTCACAAAATCTCCTCAATATCACAGAAAATTCTAGAGAAAGTCCACAAAATTGCAGAAAAATGCCACAAAATTCCCTAAATCTTCTCCAAACATCAAATTCCAGAGATGCCTCACAAAATCTCCACCAATTTCCTCAAAATCTAAGAAAAATCCCTCAAAATTCGTCAAGTCTCCTCCAAATCCCACAAAATTCTAGAGAAATCGTCAAAATTCCAGGAATTGCCACAAAATTCCCTAAATCTTCTCAAAACGTTACCAAATTCCTGCAACATCCCACAAAATCTCCTCAATATCACAGAAAATTCTAGAGAAATTCCACAAAATTGCAGAAAAATGCCACAAAATTCCCTCAATCTTCTCCAAACATCACAAAATTTTAGAGACGTCGCAAAAAAATCTCCACCAATTTCCACATTATCTAGGAAAAATCCCTCAAAATTCTTCAAGTCTCCTCCAAATCCCACAAAATTCTGGAAAAGCCCCACACAATTCCCTAAATCTTCTCAAAACCCTACCAAATTCCTGCAACATCCCTCAAAATCTCCACAAATGTCCACAAAATTCAAGAAGAATTTCCCAAAAATCACTAAATTTCCTCAATATCCCACGAAATTCCAGAACCATCTCACAAAATCTCAACAAATGTCCACAAAATTTAAGAAAAATCCCACAAAATTTATGATAAGCACCACAAATTTCCAGAGAAACCCCAAAAAATTCCCTAAATCTTCTCAAAACCCAACCAAATTCCTGAAACATCCCACAAAATCTCCATCAATTCACAGAAAATCTAAGAAAAATCCCTCAAAATTCTTCAAGTTACCTCAAAATCCCAGAAACACCCCACAAAAATCCCTAATTTTTTTTCAAAACCTTAGCAAATTCCAGCAACATCCCACAAAATGTCCACAAATATAAAAAAAATTCAAGAAAAATCCCACAAATTTCCCTAAATCTTCTCAAAACCCTGACAAATTCCAGAAACATCCCACAAAATCTACACAAAGGTCAACAAAATTCCAGAAAAATCACACGAAATTCCCTAAATCTCTCAATTTCCCTCAAAATTCCAGAAAAATCCCACAAAATTCCCGAAACTTTCTCAAAGCTCAAAACATTTAGCAAATGCCCCAATTTCTCATCTTCTATGAGAAATCTTCATATTTCGGTTTTGCAGGCAAATTAAATTGAGATACATTAACTTTTAAAGATATCAATGCCATTGTTCTTTGCCCTTTTCAAGCAATCTGTCGAGCTCAAGTCTGCTTTTCCATTTTCTTCACAAATTTTGGAGTTTCCTGATTGGTGTCCTTTGCAGTGCATAATTGCTACTTGTTCAGGTTTTGTATTGCTTTTATCAATTGCAGGACTGCATCTTGATGTTTAATGTGTGTACCTTGAGCAGACAGCAGTCTTCTTTCTTTCCACAGCACTCTGTGGACATGCACTACTCCAAAGCATACTCTGAGCCAGTCCAGATGTTTCCCCTTTTCCCTTTACTCAATTCTAGTGCTCTGCTTAAGGCAACCAGTTCTGCCCTCTGGGCAGATGCATTTGCTGATAATGCTTTTGCCTCCACCATTGCACTGACTGTTGTTACCGCATATCCAGCGTATCTGGTCCCGTTCTCCACCAAGCTGCTTCCATCTGTGAATAGCTCTCACTCTGCTTGCTCCAGTGGGATGTCTTTCAGGTCTTCTCTTGCCAAATAGGTGTCCTCTATTACTTCTACACAGTCATGCTCTAATGGGCCTTCTTCAGTTGTGGTACCCAGGAACAGAGCTGCATTCAAGAGGTCAGTTGTCTTTAGTGTGACATCATCCTGCTCAGTCAGGATTACCTGGAATTTCATCATCCTGCTTGGAGATAGCCAATGGCCCCTCTTTTGTTCTAAAACAGTGCTCACCATGTGTGGCACAGAGACATCTATGTGTCTACCCATGGTGAGTTTCCTGGCTTCTTGTGGCAGCATCACGCTGGCTGCAACTGCCCGCAGGCATGAAGGCCATCCAGCACTCCCCTTGTCAAGCTGTTTGGAAAAGCAGCCTACCGGCCTTTCCCAGCTTCCCAAACCTTGGCTCAGCACTCCCAGTGCTAGGTGTAGTCTTTCATGCACAAACAGCTGGAAATCTTTGGACAAATCTGGCAATCCGAACGCCGGAGCAGTTGTCAATGCCTCCTTCAGTTTGAGGAAGGCCTCCTTCTGTGCTCTGCCCCAGGTAAACGGCTGCGTCTTCTGGGCCTCATCCAGGGCTTTTGCAATTAGTCCATAGTCCATGATCCACAGGCAGCACCACCCTGTCATCCCAAGGAAGACTCGCAGCTCATGCACGTTCTGGGGTTCTGGAATAGCACAAATAGCTTGAATACAATTAGTACCCAGCTTACATTGCCCGTGTGAGATTTCACATCCCAGGGAAATCACACTCTGCCAGGCAATTTGTGCCTTTTCTTTCGACTCCTTATATCCTCCCATTCCCAGCTGATCTCAAATTTCAATTGGTACCTTTATGCAGGTTGTTCTCTCTTCTGTAGCTATCAGTATATCATCAACATACTGTAACAGCAGGTATTGTTTTCTCGGTACTTGCCCGTTCTCGGTCCAAATCTCCAGCTCCTTCCCCAGCTGGCTTCCAAATAGGGTTGGACTGTTCTTGTATCCTTGTGGGAGTCGTGTTCAGGTGAGCTGAGTTTTCCTTCTATTTTCTGGACTTTCCCACTCAAAGACAAACAGTTTCCTACTTTTTTTGTCAAGGGGTATGCAGAAAAAGGCATCTTTTAAATCAAGTACAGTAAACCATTTCTATTTCATTTTTATAGATGTTAACAATGTGCAAGGATTAGCTACCACTGGGTAAATATCTTTAGTTATTCCATATATTGCTCTCAAATCCTGCACTAGTCTTTATTGGTCAACACAGAAATTTGGGCTCCAGTGTTAACTACAAAAGTAAAAAGTGGATGTATAGGACCCACTGTTATTGAGAAACCGCTCAGACTATTCAGCCTAGTCTTCACAGAAGTATGGAGAACATCGTTTATTTCTATCTTTAGCACACTTTTATAGGGTTTTACAGGGTCCCTGGGCTAAGCAAGTTACTCTTGGTTAATCCACACAGGTTTACATTTTTTCTCTTATACGCAAGGATATTGTTTTGCTTCATTCTCTCTGCTTCAGGAAAGTTTCAAGGACATGAGCCTTTAATATCACAACTTATACCAAAGGCTGGTTTGTGCAGACAGGCCTTTACTAAAATATCATGCCCACCTTCTGTTCAAATATTCTCTACACACTATTGCTGTAATCAGTATGTCTCCAGTTTTGTTATTTCTAGTGAGCACTTGAAATAAAAGCAACCTCTGCCTCTCTGCTCACCCAGGAGAGGCAGAGTTCCCAGTTTCCCTGATTCTGAGGCTCTTTGGGCTCCACTCCCAGAAGCTGAGAAGGAGACGGCTTTGGCTCACAGCCCCAGAGCCTGTGGAGCTGTGCTGGGTTATCCAATGGGGCATTCCATACAATGAACTTGGGACAGTGCCAATTAGAAACAACTTCACTCAACTTTGAAGTGAGAAGCCATCTATTACCTTGCTGGGGACCCCCTTCTTTATCTCCAGTGACCACCAATACTGGCAGTGAGAGATTTCTTTTCTCTTGTCTGGGTTTTCCTTAAGAGAACCAATGCATCTAACACCTTTGCTTTCTCTGATTTTTCTTCTGCCATTTTTACAGGTCCATCATTTCTACTGGAATGAATTAGCTCTTTTGGAGGGTAAATTTGATTCAGGACAGGGGTTTCCCCCTCTTCTGTTTCTTTTAGCGAGTCAGCATTTTTGAATTTTCATCCTGGAGGGCTGCTCACAACAGATTGATCTTACTCTTTTCTTCATTGAATTGTTTTTGCAAAATTTCAACTAGGTTTTAGAAGGAGTCTATTCTAGTTCTTTCCTCACTTCTTTGCTTAAAGCCAGTTTTTAGAGCTGCTGTAAAACAAGCTCCCAAAACTGAGCAGAGTAGAGTTTGATTTTTGCCCAGTTTAAATTTTCTTTCACCTTGTAAAGAACACACTCTATCAATCACATTTTCCAAATTAAACCAGGTACTAAGGGCCCACTTTTCCCCTCTTGGAGCAGGTCTGGCATTGTGTTTTGCTAACAGAGCATAAAATGCAGCTTTAACTTCTGCACTGCCCTTTTCAGTCATTTTTACAAAGGGAAAACCACTACAGGGAGGTATAAACTTCAATTATACACACACACAAACACACACACACACACACACACACACACACCTGCACTGCTTTTTGCTTCCCTGTGTGGGTAAAAAGACCAAATCTGCTTGGGAGGCACTCTTTCAGTTTAAAATTCTGATTGTCTCTTTGCTACACCAAGCACTCAAAATTCACACACACAACAACAAAAACATTCCCACCCTTTTGCACTAAGAGATCTTTTGTGAAATTCTGCAGACAGAGCCCTCAAGTGAGTGTGGGGTGCTTTTCACCTCGGCGTGGGCAGTTTGTGGGAAATTCGAGTTGCCCCCCTTGCTTTCTAGACACCGCTCACTCTCTTGGGAGTGTCGGGCTGGGTGCGGCTGGAGCAAAACATCTTTCCCCTAATACAGACTGCACAACAAACCTGCAGCCCCTTCTGTCTGTCAGAAATCCTGCCCGTGACTCCAGTTTAAATGTCACGATTCGCTAACGCCAGTGGGAGTCGCGAGAAGTTTCTTTGATCTCAGAGGGCACAAAGGACACAAGGGATTTCAGTTGAAATCACAACAACAATAATGTACATTTATTTTAGTGATAACAAGGGTTATGTGATAGAGGAGAGGGAGTGAGAGAGAGAGAGAGAGGAGAAAGAAAACAAAGTAAAGAAAGAGAGAGGTTATAGCTACCAACAGATGAGACAGTGTCACAGGGGTCTTTTTCCATGGGGAGATCTCACCAAAATCAATTCAGCCTTATGTAATTCTTCCCCAAAGTGACCTTGTTTCCAATGTGCTAAGAAGCACCCCAAAGGAGAAGTACCTGCTATGAGAGCATTGCTGCCCAAAACCCCTTTAAGCTTCTCCATGTCACAACTACAATACACCACAAATGCCGAACCTGCAACGCTTTCGAAGTCGTCTGACGGACGGCGCCCAGGCAATCCCAACAGGAATTCCTTTAGCCCAACCAAGTGCAGCTTTTGCTGCGTCTTATTGGCAGGCACCCAAACCAAAGTGAAAGCACCTTACCTCTTCTCCTGGGGACGCTGTGAGCAGCGCAGACGGTCGCGGCCGATGGGCTCCCCGAGAATCCCTCGGTGCCGGCTGGAGCAGGATCGGGTCGCGAGCTCGCTCAGCAGCACTCACAAGGTCCCATCTGGGTCACCAAAATGTTAGAGTTCAGGAACATACATCATCACACAATGATTATATGCAGGTGCTTTATTGAAGAGCTCTGGGTGTCAGGGGTACACAGACCCAAATCTGACCCATCTTGGTTTTGAGTTGAACATGTTTTATACTCTATCGTTATACAACTTACATATTATTAAACTTACATTGTTCTATTGTATGCATTGTTTTTACCCAAGCATGGATTTCTCGTGATCCCACCCCAGCCCCCTAACATTGTTCCTCATGTTCTTTAAACAATAATTATATCTAATCACATCTAACAATTCTATCATTTATCATATATTGATTACACAGGTGCAGTTTCACATGATCTTTAGCAAGCACAAGGCCTAACATTTCCAGGGCCTACTTTTCCCAGGGCTTGCCAAGCCTAACTTTCTTTCTGAGTTCCCAAATTTCCTAAGATTTTAAAATGTTTTACGATCACCTCCAGACACAAAGAGTCCTGTCTGAACAGTCACAAAGCTACACCTATTTTTAATTTTAACTTTTATAAATTTTTCCAGAGCCTGCTGGCTGTGTTCAAGGTTTTCTCCCTATTTCCTCCCTAGTGCACATTCTCCAGAAACTCTGCTTTTACATCCTTTTGCATTGATTAAAGTTACCTGCAATGACGAGTCAATCCAAACCCTGGGAAAACTTGAACTTAAATGTGTACCTAGGCAAAATATTTACCTCCCACATCTGAAGCCATGAGCTGCCAAGTACTGTCCCCACTGTCATACCCTGTCCCCTGGAGGTGTGCTGATGCCATTTCAAAGGGGTTGCCAATGAAAACAAGTTTGAATATTTTTGTAGGTTCCACATTGGCATTAAAATCCTTGACTAGAAAAATCACAAGTCAAGATTTCTAGGATTCTTCCATACCAAAGCTGTCATTCTCACCCTGGATTTTAGAGTGTCTGAACAGTCAGACAAGGTTTTAGTTTCAGACTCTACAGACAAAGTCCCTGCTGTTCGGCGATCCCATTCCATCAGCATATAGTCCTGATGATTCCTTTAGGCAGGAGCAGCAAAGGCAAGAATGAGCCAAACAAGCTGTCCCTGTGTTCTCATGTCCGGCACAGCAGTAACTGGGAGTTCAAGAATGGATTCAGGAGACAATGGCTGCACAGGGAGCCACCAAGACTTTGGGATGCTGAAATGGACCAGCCTGGTGCCTGTGCCCGGGCTGCACCGCGCTGAGCTCCAACTGGACAATCTAACAATGGTTGAATGGACACACCATGGGCCACTGGAGACTCCTACTCCTAGTTCTGTGAGCCACACTATTCACCTGTCATTCACCAGATGATGTTTTCATCTTTGCTTGAAATCCAGGAGAGGAAAAGGTCAACATGGAAAAGTGTTCTCCCAATTCTAGTGACACCTGTGCCTGCACACCACCTGTGCCCATGGCAGGGTGGCTGGAGACTGGATGATGTTGATGCTACTTTGCAACACCAAGTGCTCAGGGATTCTGGGATTGCCCAAGTGGAGAGCAAAACTGAGCCGTGTAAGTCCCTGCTTTTTTTCAGTGCATGCTGCTTCTTCCTTTGTTCCAAGCAAGTGCAGGATTTGGTTTCATGTGACTTCAAGGTGCCTGGACAGATGAGAGGGAGAGCAGCTGCCCCACCAGACTCTCTCTCTCTCTCTCCCTCTCTCTCTCTCTCTCTCTCTCTCTCTCTCTCTCTCTCTCACTCAGGATGGTGCCAATGCCGCTGCCTTGGGACACCTGAGTGTGGAAGGCGAGCTCACCCTCAAGCACGGCCACCCAAGTCAGTCACGGGCACAGGCTGCAGCTGAAGCTGGGAAGCGTTGCTGTGAGGCTGCAAGTGAAGAGAAAGCCATTGTGGCCAACTCTGCTGAAGCCTTTTGCCAAAGCAAAGGCAATTGTGCCCACAGCCTCCCCCTGTTTGGCACCTGGCTGCTGCGGACGCCTCAGTGCGCAGGTGCCGACGTTGGGGCTGCTGCTGTTCCTGGGCACACTCTGCTGCTGTTTCTGTGGGCTCCAGAGCCGCTTGGGCAGCAGCCACTGGGCAGCCCTGCCGGAGGAGACATCGCCACCCTCCCCATGGTGGCAGCAGCTCTGTGGGCCCCGAGCTCTGTGTCAGGGGGGCCTCGCTCACAGCAGCGTGGCCTGGGCAGCCGCGAGGGCCCGGGCTGGCCGCCAGCCCTGCCTCTGCCCACTGCCCCTTCCTGGAAGCACCCAGTGGCCGTGGCCTGGCAGCACCCCCTACCCTCCATGTCCCCAGCCAGCCCAGCCTGGGCACCTCGGGCTGTCCCCACCCTCCCGCTGGGGTGGTGTCTCAGCCTCCAGGCCTTCTGCTGCAGGCCTGGGGGATATTTTGGGGCAGCACCGGAGCAGCCAGGTGTAAGGGACCAGGCGGCTGCCCGGGGGCTGCTTATGGCCTCTGACACCCAATTCCTCAGGGCTTCCCACCACCCCGGCTCCTCCAGGGCCTTCTGTCCCCTTGGAACCTCCTGCCACCCACTCCCTCACACATCCCCCTCGTGCCTTCCCACTGCCTTGTCCCGTCTGGGCCTCCGCAGCCCCTCATCCCTTCACGGCCTCCCAGCACCCCGTGCCCTCAGGGGCTCCCCCAGCCGGGCCCGGCAGCAGCGCCGCAGCCCTACAGGAGCTCCAGCAGCTCCTCAGCCATCACGGCACCAACACACGGGCAGCAGGACACAGATGGCGCTTCCTGCCTGCCACAGGGCTTGTGGCTTCAGCACAACCACCAAAGGCCAAGGGGCTTCTGGCCATTTGCCCTGCACCACTGAACGCCCCGGCAGGTTGCTGAACACAAGAACCCTTTTCCCTCTCTTCCCCTATGCCCCGCACACCCTGGGCAGCAAAAGAAAGGTCTTGGGACTCTTGTGGTTTATAACATATCCTATATTATTTACATACTAGATGGAAACGAAACAAAGAAAAGAACAATCTCTATGAAAAAAAAAATAACAGATGGCCCATGTGGCCCCAGAAGATAGAGCCTCTCAGCCCTAACATATCCTATATTATTTACATAGTAAAAAGAAGAGAAAAATGGAAAAGAACAACCCTTATGAAATAAAAAATCCTGGCTGGCCCATGTGGCCCCAGAAGACAGAGCCTCTCAGGTCAGCTCTGAGTACATCTCCAGCAGTGCAGCCAGCCCAGGCCCGACAGACGAGGCCGTGTCCTCCATGCCCTGAGGATTTGGTCTTGCATCCTCTGGAGAATGGAGTATCGGGCACTCTGGATGGCCCGGAGGACATACAGCGTTTCAAGTGCCAGGTCTGACACGGCACTGCTTCTGTCCTCTGTCAGGCGTTCGAGGGCTGCAAGAGAGACAAACAGAGCCACGGTCAGATCCCAGAGCTGTGGGGCCCAGCGAGAGCCCCCAGCCAGGGCCATGCCAGCCGGCTCTTGCCTTGGCCAGGAGGGAGCAGGGACCAAGGGGGTCAGCCCGAAGCTGCTGGCCACAAATGCCCCACGTGGCCCTGAAATCTCACTGTGCTCTGCCCACGCCGTCCCTCATCGGCACAGGGAGCAGAGCCCTCCACAGCCTGGCCAGGGCTTGCAGCTGCCCCCGACAGCCACCACTGTCAGCCTGCTGCCGTGGCTCACCTCTGCACAAGACCTGGAGCTCTGCCTGCTGCCCCCTCAGCTGCTCCCCGGCCATCCCTGAGAACACAGAGCTTGTCAGGGTCCCAGCAGCACAGCTCCCTGACAGCGGCGCTGCCAGCCCTGTGGCCACACGGCCTCCTGCCCCGGCAGGGCTCAGCCCGGGCCCTTGCCGCATCCTGACCCAGCCCAAGGGCACGGCTGCCAGAGGCCGGCAGCAGCAGCCCCGAGGGCAGCCGGGGCTCCAGGGCGCCGGGCCCGGGTGCCGCTGCCGGGGCAGCAGCCGGGGCTGGGGCCGAGCTGCGGCGGGGCGGGGAGGGAGCCCGGGCTCGGGACTCACCGATGACCCTGATGGCCGCCGCTCGCAGGGTCTCCTGTGGGTCCTGCAGGTACTGCAGGGCCCGGCGCAGGTGCTCGGCCAAGGGGATCCTGTGGTCGGCCAGCTGGAGAGAGCGGCAGGAGGGAAGGGTTGGCGCAGGCTCTGCCCCTCGGCCGGGCGCTGCTGCCTGCGGCCAGCCCCGGCCTCCCGTGCCCGGCCAGCCCTGAGGCCCGGCCAGCAGCCGCTGGCGCCGGGCTCTGGAGGGGGCAGAGGGCCGGCTGCTGCCCGGGGAGCCGCGGTGCCGGCCCGGCCCGCAGCCCCGCTGGGCCGGGGCTCCATCGGCACCCGGCTCGGGGCCACAGGGGGCTGGAGAAGAAGCCGTGCGGCCCCTGGCTGCAGCAGTGGGCAGAGGCACAGCTGCCAGCCCCACACACTGAGCACCGGGGCCAGGGGGCTTCTGTAGCCTGAGGCTGGCACTTCCAGGCTGCCCTTACCACGAGCCTGGCAAACTTCCACAGTTTCTCCTTCCTGACAGCTTTTTCCAGGTCTGTCCTCTTCAGAAAGCCAGCCGCGCGAAGGAGCGTTGTCCGAGAGGCCTGGGGAGCAGCAGAGAGCCGCAAATGGCCCCACAAGGCAGGGCACAGGAGTGTCCCAGTGCCAAGGGCTGGAGGAGGCTGCAGCCTGCAAGCCTGCGTCAGGGCAGGAGGCAGCTGAGCCCCCTGCCAAGGCGCAGCAGCAGCCCAGGAGTCCTCACCTCTGCCACATGCCGATTCTCATCTTGGCAGTGGAAAAAGAGTGGGAGCAGGCTCTGGTACACTCGTTCCTTCAGGGGCTTTCTTCCTTCTTCTTCTGCTGACATCATTCTTCGAAGGAGAGACATGGAGAGCAGCTGCACCTGGCTATCAGGCTGTATGAAAGGAAGGAAAAATGACCTCATCATTGGCTTCTTGTGGCCCACATTGGCGCAGGCCTGCAAATGCACAGGGCACAAAGTGTCCGGGCAGCAGGCAGTGGCCGTGGCTGGAGCACAGAGCCTTACATTGTCCAGGAGTTTCAGGAGCGGCTCAGCCAGCTGCAGGGCCCTGCGCCAGGATATTGGGGTGTCTTCTTTCAGGAAAATATAGCTCAGGAGAGCAATGCTCATCCTGGCCACGTCACTGTCCAAGTCCCACAGGAGGTGCACTAGTCTTCCTGTCAGGCTCTGAATTCTTTCGGCCTGTGCAGAACACAAGGGTGTGAAAGCCCGGGCAGCTGCCGCAGGGCCCAGAGGCCAAAGGGCTGTCCCAAAGCACTCGGGCAGCTGAAGCAGGAGGCAGGAGAGCTGCGAGGAGCTGCCTCAGCGCCCAAGGCAAAGGCCAGCCAAGGCCAAGTGACAGCATTGCCCAGCCTCATGCTGCCCACACAGCTTCAGCTGCTGCCCCCTTCTCACCATGGAGGGACGGTCCTTTAGCAGGAGGAGAGCCCTGAGAACCTGGTGATGCATCTCTGTGGAGTTGTACCACAGGTACTTATACAAGATCTCCATTAGGCTGTCACCACAGTCACTCAAGTCCAGGCAATCTAGGAGCTGAAAGGCACAGGGCAGTGAGAGGGGAGCCGGCCGGCAGGAGCCTGGAAGTGCGCAGGGCTGGGCCCAGGGAGCAGCACAGGGCGCAGGTGCCATCCCAGGCAGCTGTGGCTATGCCAGGGGACAGGGCTGGCAGGGAGCTGAGCGAGGTAGTGCTGGCCATCAGGCTCACCTCCACAAGGAATGCCATGGCAGAGACATCCCAGTGTGGCAACGGTTTGCTGAGCACCTCAAGCAGGTAGCTTAAGATGCTTTTGCACAAGTGGGCGGATGCACGGCGCATTACCCTGGAAGGCAGAAAATGGCAGAAAGAGTCTAAGCAAGGGTGCGAAAAACCTCTCCCAGGACTGATGGACACAGTTGTCCTATTGCCCCAGCACCCTGTGAGGGTATTTGGGCCCGTGAGATGTGGCTGCTCCTGGGCACCCTCCTCTCACAGCCTTTTGCAGTCTCCTTGGCCATCCCTCGGTGACGAGGCCCTCAGGCCCATGGCCACGGGGACTGTGGGGGGCATCCCGGGCAGGGGGCACAAATGTCAGAGGCAGTGGGGAGAAGGGGGGCTCACCTGGCCAGCAGACCCACGGCATAGTGGTGGGTGTCAGCACAGAGCAGCGTGTCCCAGCCACGCTTGCGTTCCATTGCCACCACCACATGCTCCAAGTGGAGACTGCAGAGCAGGGCCTTCAGGGTCTGCACTGCAAACCTGTGTGCACAGCAAAGCCCAGGTGACGCTGGGAGTGCTGGCTCCGAGGCTGGGGAAGTGGCAGGGACAGGAGGAGTGGCATGGAGCACCTGTTGGGGCTGGTGGAGAGGCCGTGTTGCTCCTGGCATTCCTTCCAGAAGGTATGGACGTCCTCTGTCATATACAAAGTACTGAAGTACGTTTGGAAGAGGAGATGCACGAAGAGGCGGGGGAAATAGACTGTGAGGATCTGTGGGCAACAGGGCCCCTGGAGGATCTTCCACATCACCAGAGTTGCCTGCAGAGGACAAAGCAGCCCGAGACAGCGCTCAGTGCCGGGGCGTCCGTGTGGCAGGGCCTGAGCGTGGCAGGGAGAGGCCGGGGCAGACGCAGGGGGAGCAGCGGGCCTGGTGGCCCTGAAGCTGCCCCTAGGCCAGGTTTGTGGCCAGTGCCTGAAGCAGGGAGATGCAGTGGGGGAAGGAGGCAACAGAGCTGCTGGAGAGGCGGCCGGCCTTGCGGTGAGCAAAGGCCAGCTCCAGAAACTCACAGTCAGGGAAAAGACAGCCGCCTTGTCCCCATCAGAGGTGCCCAGGTTTTTCTGCGGCCAGCTCCCCACCACATTGATGAGGAGCGGTGTCACTTCCTCTGAAATCCAGGGCGAGAGCAAGATGGTCGTCCACATGGCCATAGCAGCTCTGCGGGGTCAGACACAGCACCGTGGGCTGGGCAGCAGCGGGGAGCTGAGCTGGCCGCCAGCTCTGCCTGTGCCCACTGGCCCTGAGCGGCAGCAGCAGCCAGGCAGCCCAGCCCTGTGGGGACAGGCCCCTGAGGGGCAGGCTGGCAGCACGGCAGCGGGCTCGGGGGCCGACTTTGTAGCAGGGCTGGCAAAGGGAGCAGCCAGAGGGCCCTGCAAGTCTGTGTTGCTCACAGCCCTGGGCCGGGCTGTACAGGGTGATGGGCTGGGGAGCCCTGAGGCCTCGGGGCAGCTGGGCCCCCTACCTGTCACACGTTGGGGCCACCCGCAGGAGAGTGATGGCCACATCATCGGGCTCTGCCTCGGCCACTTGCATCAGGGCCCAGTCCATCCTGTGCTCAGCAGCCTCATTGGCCATGAGCCACTGGTGGATGTACCTCACCACGCCGGGCACCTGGAGAAGGCACAGGGAGACTTGGAATGCTAGCAGAGGGAGTCAGCAATGTGCCCAGCTTCTTCCCCAGACAAGTGCTTCTCTTCCAGCCCACTGCCATGGCCTCAAAAGCTTCAAGTGAGCAGCAGGCGTGGCTTGGGAAAGCCAAGCAATTGCTGGAGGATCAAAGGCTGGCCACAGGCTGCTTACTTGCTCTGGATTGAAAAGAGCCGTCTCTACAAGCAGATCCAGCTGGGCAGCGCTGCTCTGTTCTACCAAGACCTCTGAGGATGCTTTGACCTCAGTGTCCATAGGTCTGGACTCTTCCTTGCCAATTCTCGTGATGTATTGGTAAAGAAACTGTAGGAGAAGGGCAGGAAGGCAGGGAAGTTGCATGGAGTGCTCCAAGTGCAGTGCTGGGCTGAGCAGTGCCAGCAGGCCCAGCGCAGGTGGGGATGGCTGCAGGTACCTGCGCTGCTCTGCGGAAGCGGCCACGGGCGGTGTCCTGCTCTTGTGTGCCGTCCATGGCTGCATCTGGCAAAGAGCAGCCAGAGCTGAGGGGCTGCGGGAGAGGCCGGAGAGCACAGCCCAGCCCTGCGTTCCCCAGGCAGGGACAGTCCCGGGATGCCCCAGGGGATGCAGCACGGCCACTGCTGCGGGGGCAGCCCCAGCCCCTTTTTTGTGCTGTCCATGGGTGTGTGTCCACAGGACAGTGTGGGATGGGATGAGATGGGATGCAATGGGATGGGATGGGGCCAAGATGGCCGCAGGCACCAGCCCTGTGGCCCAGCTCTGCCACTCACCCTCCTCCAGCGGCTGCAACTGCTGCACCTCTTCGGTCTCTGGTGCTGGGGCAGCTCCAGGGCCTTCTTCCTCGACCTCCTCCTCCTCCTCCTCCACCCAGGCCAGCTTGGGCACTCTTGGGGGTCGCTGCTCCCTGTCTTCTTTCGGACTCTCCCATCCTTTCCATAGGAACAGCACCAGGGGATGGCATGGCATGCAATGGGATGGGGCCAAGCTGGCAACAGGCACTAGCCCTAAGGCCGAGCTCTGCAACTCACCCTCCTGTGGTGCCTGGAACTCCTGCACCTCTTCAGACTCCTGTGCCAGGACAGCTCCAGAGCCTTCTTCTTCCTGCTCCTCAAGCCAGGCCAACTTGGGCACTCTTGGGGGTCGCTGCTCCATGGCAGTGACTGGATTTATGGCTGCTTGCAGGAGAGATGGCTCGGAAAAGCTCAGAGTCAGCAAGTCCTGCAGTCGTGCCTGGAAGGCACCTGCAAGACTCAAGTCCTGGCAAGATTGCAAGACAGCGAGTCCTGCACTTGGGTCTTGAGGGCTCCTGCCACAAGGACAGGAGGCTCCTCGACAGGGACTGTGGTCTGGTCTCAAGGGCAGAGACTGCAGGGATGGGCGACACGTCGGAAAAGCTCCGGGTCACCAAGTCCCACGGTCTGCCCTCAAGAGAACCTTAAGAAGGAAGCCTCGGGAAGGCCACAAGTCAGCAAGACCTGTGGTCTGGCCTCGAGGTCACCTGTAGGAATAGTGCTTCAGAAAAGCTCCAGGTCCGACACAAAGGAGTGTACTGTGCGGGGGCTCCTCACAGCACCGCTCTGGCGCGTCCTGACCCGTCGCGTGCACCGAGCACTGTGGCGTGGCCCTGTCACCGCCAGCTCCTATGTCAGCACGTGTCACAAAGGGCCCTTTGACATCTGCTCCCGTTGCCACCATCCCACGGTGACCGTGCTGCAGCGTGTCACAAAGGGCCCTTGCACACCCTGCCCTCCGCCCTGGGGCCGCCCCCATCCCCCCCCAAGTGGCCCAGCTTGGAAGGAATCCCTTGCCCAAAGTGTCTAAGACAGCCTGACGGGATCTTTAGGAACAGCTTGTTAGAAATGAAATGGAGGCAAATTTATCAATAAGAATTTTATTGAAAACTTTGTAAAATTTACTCATGGAAATGTCTCAGTGTTGAGAGACAGGTGTCTGCTAGGGAGGGCAGGAGCCTCCCTTGGAATGAAAAATGTAGACCCCCTCCCTCCAAATTATGATAATCCTGAAATCAAGGGGCTCTCAGGCAGAGATCTGGGATAGGAATAACAGTTCTTTACTAGTATTTATAACCAGGCAAACAAACAACAATAACTACAGCGTTAGCAAGAAAACAGAACCAGGGACCCCGTGACAGCTTTCTGGGCTGAGACGGGAAAGGATGGAGGAGAGGCTTTGTTTCACAAACCCCCTCGGGTTGGCAGTCAGTGCTGGTGCTCCTGCAGGGCTCTGAGGAACACTCAGCTGGAACAGCAGGGATGAGCTGAGATCCCGGGCCAGTGGCTGAGGTGGATCAGCAGCTCCGTGGCGGTGGCTGGCACTGCCACACGTCCCGGCAGGACAGGGGGTGCGAGGCCACCAACGAAGAGGGAAGAAGGAGAAGAAGCAGCAGCTCCATCTGGGTGATGGCGAAATTCCCTTCTCCCCACCACAACAGCTCTGCACCCAAAGTGTTCTTCTCCGAAGCTGAAGAAGCCACCAAACTGTCCCCACCCTCCCCTTTTCCTGCCCCCTTCCCTCCCTGGGCCCAGCCAAACTCTTTGTTTTTCCTCAAGCAGCCACCAAGTACCCGCAGTTAAGTTTTCCCTGCAAGTCATGAGTAAAAATTCCACAGGCAAGCCAGAACTAAATCGAAAATAAAGGACACCTAACCCCCAACACCTGTAAGTTGTATCTTGAGAGTCAGCCAGGATCTTTGTTTGCCAGAACCACCTCTGAAGTTTAATCAAGGCATTAGTCATCAAAATTATTTTGAAAATTTAAAGATCAAAGTAGCCAAAATACTCAATGTAACTAATTGCTGGGTATGTTCTCAGCTCCGGTTGGGAGGAATGGGGTTCCCTCGGAGGGCTCACCCTGTGGGGTGGCCAAAACTCTGTCAATGGGCTCTGACTTGTAACGGATCCAGTGCAGGGACACTGACAGAAAACTGTGCTGTGGAACACAGGAATGCAATTGTCAGTTTTACAGGATTGACTGAGATTTCCCTTCAGGAGAAACCAAGCCATGTTCTAGTTGGAGGCCACAATGTGAAAGGATTTCTGTGCTTTACCATCACAAGCTTACTCATTCTTTTTCCTCACTCTCATTCACGTTAGGAACAATAATTCTGTTGTCCATGGAGCTGGCACCTTTTGAATTCCAGAATAATGTCCCCAAGGCCCTTTGCTGTTCAGCTTTACCGCGCTGTCTGTGGCTAACAAGGCTTGCTGGGGTCCTTTTCCCTTCGGTTGGAGAGGTGCCGGGTCCCAGTCCCTGAGGGACAGCCAGGCTCCTGGCTGGAATTGGTGTGGAAGTCCCTCAGGGTCACATCAGCCTTCACATGGAGCCCCGTGGATCTGAGCATTTTCCAAAGGGTCCGTTGGGGCAAACAGGGAGATTTGGTCTGGCAGGGTCTGTAAAACAATATCCCATCCCATCGACTTGTTCTGGCAGAGAACACTTGGCTGCAGGGACATATTCCCATTGTTCCTGCCCAGGTCTCAGGATTCCAACAGTGTTGTCTTTGCCCAGAGCTGTTCCTTCAGCTGGCTCGGGAGGGCCATTTGGCCTCTGGACCCACACTCTGGCTCCTTTATTAGGACTGCTGGGTCCATAGCTTTTATCTCCACAAATGGAGGTGATTTGAGGTGGATGTCCTTTTTTTACAATTGTTTTTAAAACTGCAATATTGATAACTGTATTACCCTGCATTGTGGTGGAAAACCAAATCTTGTTCACTATTGTTTAACAGACTTACTTCAATTTCTCCTTGATAATCTGCATCAATTCCTCCTCCCATGACATGAGCCCTTTGCAAGGCCAAGCTCCAATGAGCAGTTATCAAACCAAAGTGTCCTGGAGGAATCTGAATTCTTATTCCTGTATTGTAAACTCTCATTTGCTTCTGATTTCTCCTAATGAATTCCAGTGCATGAAGGTCCAGCCCTGCAGCCTCTGGGGTGGCCCTGGCAGGGGCCATCACAGCCAGAACAATTTCCCAGGCGGTCCAAGTCTCACTGTCCATGGCTGTGTTTGCAAATTGGGTGCAGCCGTGCACACCCAGGGGTTTCCATTTCCCAGTGGGCCCATTGTTAAGGGCATGGAGCCCATCTGGGAGATGGGTTCTCCACCGGGACAGGTTCCCATCTCCTCGTTTTATCAACTGCTCTTTTAAGAGCCTCTCCAGCCATGGAACCAATCCTGCCATTTTTGGATAATGTGGTACATGAAAAACCCAGCAGTTTTAATCTCTGTATTTTTCCCAGGAACAGACAAAGCATTCCACATCACAGCATCAGCAAACCATATAAAAACAGCCAACTTCACCCCTTCCTCCTTTATTCTGTGTATACAATTCACAAAGTTTACCATTGACATTTGGGTCTTTGCTAGTCCTTTTTTGTAGGGTATTTAGTGTTACAGTGAGCAAGCTAAGCTCACAAATTAGTATTGTCAACATTATTGCACATTATCAATTTTTAATTTTGGATATAAATATATATTATTGATTATTATTATCATTATTATAATTATTACTATTATTATCATTATTATTATCATCATCATCATTGTTGTTTTTGTTGTTTCACTTGCACAAACAAACCTGAGCTCAAGACTAAAACCTGCTGTACCTTCACATGGGAGCATTCCAAAAACAATTGTTCCTTCTCTTGGTGCTGTTTCCAGTGTGCTGTTAACAAAATCCATCCTCCTCTTCCCAAACCCACCAGTTCTTTTCCTTTTTCCACATGCAATTTTTGGCTGCATTCTAAGACTGATTTACTAAAATATGGATATGGTCTAGTATCACTATCCAACTGAGACAGACAAAGACTCTTGAACTGGTTCAGGGTTAAAAAGTGTATGATTATTAGCAGCGCTGGGCCGATGTGTCAGATCACCCCTTAATACACACGGCCCCGAATACAGGTGAATACAGGCTTTTTATTTCCAGAAATATGGAACACAAATGCATATTCATAACCCCGTTGCCACCCACACTCTGCTTCCTATGCTAATTAGGAAAAAAGCAATTAAGCATGCGTAGTTTGTTCCTTGAAATGGGTTGGTGGTCCTTTTATGAGGAGGGGTGAGAGAAGGGAGGGAAGGGATATGGCTCTTCCTCCTTCTGACCTTTCTACCTTTTCAATGCAAAGTGACAAATGGACCCTTGGCTGGGCTCCTAGTTTCATGTCTTCCAGGAGTTTCTGATTTGCAATTCTCTTCTGTTCTTCAAGTTCCTTACCAGATTCATTGCTTCTCATTATAAGCCCAGCTGAACAAGCATAGAGTTGACAGACAATTAGTTATTAGCCAATGATTAACCTCTATTTTAGCAAAGCTTCTCTAGCTCCCTTTAATTTTAGCAAGGCCCATCTATTTATTTTATTTAGATTTAGCAAGGCTTCTTTCTAATAAAGGCCTCAGCTTCTCTAAAATCTTAAATTCTTCAAAGTTTATGTCTCAGAGTTTTGACTGCTTTAAGGATCCAATGGAACCTCCATAGCCCCTGGCACCCCCAGAGTTCTGGCTGAGATGAAAAGATGACTGGGGAAATAAAGAAACACCTTCTGAAGCTGGTGATAGAAACTAAGATGCCGGCTCTTGCCACTGGCTTGGGCAAGAAGAAGGGCCAGACCCAGTGGGGATACTCAATTATCTCCCTTTGAACTGATGTTTAGAATTCCTTATCTTGGTAATCCTCAGCCTTGAGAATTACCTGGGGGTAGGGATAAAGGATATCTATTGGAAACAATATGTAGCCTGCATAGTGTCTCTTGTAAAAGCTCTTTGACAAGAAGCTCAGCTAGCACAGAGCCTGCCTTTAGACTTTGCTGTTCACAACATCCAGCCAGGAAATTGAGTCCTAGTGAAGGAGTAGAGAGAAGCAGCAGCAGCAGCAGCAAAGTAGTGTAGACCTGTGCAAGTGTTGCTGAGCACAGAAACAGCCGTCAGGAGAGCTGAACACGGGTAGAGCCATCCCTCTCGAGTCAAGGTCTCTAAGGCCCCAGAAATTCAGACATCTCAGCTAGAGGAGAAGCTCGGCAGGCTGCCACTGATGCTCCACAAGAGGGGACTGGAGCAGTAGCCAGGCCATCAACATCAGGGGAAGCCCCGTGTGCCTCCCACAGCCTGGCTGCTGAAATAGTTTGTGTGGGCATCCCTTCTCTCAAATCTCCAGTCATTAGAGGCCAATCCTCACTGTCATTGTTTTCTTTATGTTAAAGCTCTTTCTGTGCCTTCACTCGCCTTTACAGGTCGTGTAAAGACAACATGAAAGTAAAAGTTAAGTTAGGAAATTAAATTACACCATTAAAATGTTTGTCTTAATAATCTTACCTTGATATTGTCAGCCACTTGAAGTTGAAGCCAAAAGTAGAAAAGTAATTTTTAACCATAGGAGAAGAAGTAGCAAATCCTTTTACCTGAAAAATTGTGAAGTCTGTGGAAGGCCAGGAAGATCTGAAGACTGGCTGTGGGTGGCCAGCCCAGTCAAACCTAAACAACGAGTTAAGTCCATAATAAACAGGATTTTGAGATGAAGAAGGAAGTCTATGGTGGCTTCATTCTTCTGAAAAAAAGCATTTACTGTCTAAATAGAACAAGAAGCACATACGTGGGAAAAAGCATTTTTGACCAGACTTTAGGTTCAGAGTGTTAGACCCCCAGCTTCCCTCCTTATAATTGTTTCAGATATCAAGGCAAATAGAATCAAATGTTTGTTAAGGTCACTACCAGCAGCTAAGCAAGGTGTTCCTTCCATAATTACCAAAAAGATTTTGAAGGCTATAAAGCAGAGGGGAAAGAGAAGGTTTTTTGGAGCCCTTATTTTTAAGCTGCCCCCAAAACAATTCCACAAGCAGGACACGTGTTGTCCGTGATGATCAGTAGAAGTAGCAACACTGAAACAAAACTCAAATCCTTTGTAATAGGTTCTGGTCCAGATCCAACAAAACAGATTTAAATGGAACTGCAGGTAGAAGCCTCGTGTGACAGCTTAGAAATGCAAACACTGTCAGCAGAAGAAGGGAGAGTGTGGCAAATTAAATGATAGCTAAAAGGTGGTGAAACAAATTACAAAAGCAATGGGAAAGTTAACTCATGTATCAGTCCAAACATGGAAAGAATGAGAATAAGAGGTGTTTTCGTGGTTATCTAGTAAACTGTGGGTTTAACAAATGCTTTTCTTGTGCTGTAGCAACTCTTATCTTTTAGCATGCATGATCCCTTGCTTAGTACAATTTCTTCAACATTTGATAAAGAGGATGCAGGTAGTAGCCATAGCTACTAATCCAGGAATAGCTACAAAAGGACAGAAATTGATGTCACTGCAAATAATTGCAAAACAAAAAAGAAAATCGAGGAATAGGAAATAAAGTCAATGATAACCAAAGTTTGTAAAGACAATTAGTAAGAAATTTTTTTTAAAAAGAGAGGTTGAGAGGAATGAGAGATTTGTCTTTAAAAACAAGCTGTGGGTCTGCTGGTAAATAAAACTAGCACTGAGAGATAAAAGAAACAATGGGAAGGATTCCTCTGATTGATGAATGGAAAAAAGATATTTGCCTTTACAAACAAACTGTAAGTTTGCTGATAAATGAAATTTGATACTGAAAGATGAAAGAAACAATGGGGGAAAACCATAAATTCCATAAGAATTAAAAATGAAGAAGAAGGGTTATACATTAGAGGGGAATCTTAGGTATCAGGCACTCCGGGGAGTCTGGACCTCTCAAGTACCTCAGCCAATGGGGAAAGAGACAGGGACGTGGCTGGGAAATTCGGATAAATAGGAGGCTGTGTCCTCCAAAAATTTGAGAGACCCCAGGAGAATGGCCCATGGCCTCTCCCTTTATTCAAATCAAGTAAAAGGACTCCTCTGTCTCCTTTTTAGACATAAACCTCTGGTGTTTGTAGATGAATTTTCCTGACAAGGCCAACAACAGACTGGAATGGAAAAATCAGCATCAGAAACGTGTGAGATGGAAAACTTTTGGCTGTTTGAGATAAAAAATGTGGACTAAAAATCTCTATGGCAAAGAACAACCTTTCTCACAAGGATTACTTGTAGAAAAAGTGATGCAGGTGTTGGAATGACAGCCAGTGCCCTCAGCAAAGACAATTCCCTCTCCTGTGGGCTCCAGAAACCACACGTGAACGTGGCACTCATCCTGATTAATCCCAAAGCACTTCTCTGCAAGAAGCACTAGAGAAGTGCATGGGGCAAGAGTTCTGCAAGTGCCAGGTTCTCGTGCAGCAGAAAAGTTGTAAAATCTGAAAGATTCTAGCAACCACAAAAAATCCATCATTTATGGCTTGTAAATATTCCAGTGAATCTCAGTTACTTCTGGGTAAAATCAAACACCAAGTAGGTTTCATAACAAAATCCCAGTTTGTCTGTTCCTGTTTGTGGCAGAGGATGAGGTTACAAGCTGGCCAGCTGAAGAAGCCAAGGAAAATCTCCACTTCCCTGTCATATTTTCCTACTGACACAGGAATGAAGACCAAGAATTTGGCTCATTGGAGGGGTAAAACCAGAGGATGGGTGAGGGTTTGCATCCTAAGACTTCCTTTGCTAGAGTACAAAGAGTTTAGCTGTGCGTGGATCTCCTTGCTAAACCTCTTTGTTTTCAAACTCCATTCCTCCATGGCAGAACTGAACAAGCTCCGTATGTCAGAGCTTCAAGTTCCAAGCTGTGTGCTGAGTTAATTGTAATGGATCCATTAGCAGTGCGTGGGGTTGCTGCCATGAGGAGCTCAGGTGGCTTCTTGAGATGAAAATCAATGTGCCCTTTGTCCCAGCTCCATGTGTCCTGGGACAGCCCTGGCTCCACGGGAGCACACGGAGTGTTCTCGTGCCATTTCTAAATGAAAATTGAACCTCCTCAAGAAGCCAGGCCAAAGTCACCAGACAGCAGTCACAAAAAGGAATTTAGGCACTTTGCTGGGTGTTGATCTAACAGCTACCACCTTCCCAAAGTCCAGGCTCCACTAAACAAGGCTCTTTCCTCTGTCAGCAGCCTTGCACTTGGTTGTGTTTGATACACGTACAGAAGAAGAAAAAGCCACTTGCACTGTGGAAACTTGAGCTGCAGCTGTGCAGTAAGTTGTGCTCAGTAGCTGACCAGCTGATTTAATTCTGAGTGGGTATTAGACAGAAGATACTACAATAAAATTTCACAGGACAGCTATCAAGTATCTAAAAGATACAGTATTCTGTTATTTTCTACCTCCAGTATTGCCAGCACACAGCTTAAGGAAGAAAGGTATTTACCAACCAGCACAAAAGAAAAAAATAAAAATGAACAAAGGATTTTTAAGGGTATCACAGCAATGGCCACCAGGCATTTTCCAGCTTTGCAGGATATCAGTTCAAAGTCAATCTAAACAAGCCAGCATATGTCTAGCAAGAAAGAAATCACAGTTCTTGTGTGTTCCTAAACCCAAGCTTTGCTATATCAAACATGGATGGTATCATTTTCCAGCTCTCAATAGAAATGTCATAATTTATAAAGTAACAAAACCTCATGCATAGAAATAGATTAGTAAGGTAGGTAGGTAGGTGGGTAGGTAGGTGGATAGATAGATAGATAGATAGATAGATAGATAGATAGATAGATAAATAGATAGACAGATAGATAGATAGACAGATAGATATCGAAAGAAAAATACGTTGACAATGCAGATAGAGATATTTGAATGCACTTGCCTGCATAACTTTGTATAGAAAGGGATGAAGAAGTGAGAGGTTATTCTTTTCCACACATGGAAAACCCTCTTTTTTCCAGTAGAATCAGCTTCCTCCCTCAATGACCACCAGGCTCCCTGAAGACCCCACCAAGAAGGCCCTGTGATCCCTATGGCCTGTGCATGCAGCACTTCAAGAAAGCAATGCCTGCCTCTTAATACTACAGGGGTGTTCAAGAGATTTATTCCCAGCCATGGTGACAAGATGAAGAAACTGAAGCCAGTTACTGTAAAAGGCCTGAACCAGCAGCACCACAAAGCACAGCCAAAAGCAGCAGGTCCCACACGGTGTCCCACAATCATGGCCCAAGCGGCTGCAGATCCTCCTTCAACCCCAGCTGCATTGCAGTCCCACTGAGCACCAAGAAGAAAAGGGCCTTTGTGAGAGCAAGCAAACTTAACCCTCTGCCAGGACACAAATTCAGAGGGCAAAAAATTGAAAAACCCCACAGCATCAGCCACACTTCCCAATGAAAAGGGTTGGAACTCTCTGCCCCTCCATACTTCCCCAGCAGGTTTACAAAGGGAACTGGGATCTAAGCTGTGCCCTCCAAACCAAGACAGCCATCCTCCCTTCAGGGTGAGAAGCCATGGCCTCAGTTCTAGCCCCGGGTACCTCCTGTGCCCCAGAGAATGGCTGTGGCTGTAAATGTGTGTTTGGCTGCAGCACAGGGCCAGGGTGAAGCTCGGCAGCCTCATCAGAGCCCACGGCCACGGCCCTTCCCTGCCGGGGCCCTCACCTGGCCCGGCCCGGCCCGGCCCGAGCAGCCCGGACTGGCCTCAAGGGATGGGCTCTGCCTGCCCGCTGTGCCCACAGGCCGGGCCCAAGGGCTCGCAAGAGGCTTCCTCCCAGCTCTGCAAAACCTCAGCCAAGAGTGTCCCCTTTGCTGTGCTGAGAAGAGGAAAAAACCCTCTCAATTTAACCCCGCTGCACACCTCATGGGGGATCCCTGCACACCTTAGCAGAGAGCCCAAATTAGCCCTGGGTGCCTCATGAGGTGCAGGCCCAGGTGATACCACTGAAGGAAATGTGCCCTCACAGCCCAGGGACGCTCAGCATGGGCTCCCCCAGCCCCTCGTGGCCCCACCACTGGTCATGGCAGCCCCTGCCTGGCTCCTGCCTGCCCACACTGTGGGCACACCCGGCTGCTCCTGGACATGGAGCTCAGCCAGGGCTGGTGCCATGAGGGCTTTGCTGGTGGTACCAGCCAGACACTGAGGTGAAAGCTCCATCTCTTTATTGGAACAAAAACCATGGGCCAAGCCCTGCTCAGGTGGACAGGGGCTGCCCAATTTCAGTCCTGGCCAGGGACCAGGGCCAGGGGGCTCAGGGGCAGAGGGTCTCACTTTGCAGGTGTGGGTCTTGGGACGCCCTCAAGACAGGGATGCAGCTGCAGCAGAGCAGATGGAGACAGAGGTGAAGAGTGGGGATGAGAGGTCAGCTTCTCGGTGATTAAAGTCTTTGGCTGCTGTTCTGAAGGTGCAGAGGTGCTCCTGTGGAGAGAGGAGGTGGCTGAGGCCCCCAGCTGCCGCTGGCACGCAGGGACCCTCCTGCACAGCAGGGCCCAGAGCGGCCAAGGCTCCCCAGCACGGCTGGAGCTGCTGGCACAGCTTGGCCCAGCTGGACAGCTGCCCCTCAAGGCCCCGGCGAGCAGGGGATGGCTCTGGGCAGGGTCCCTGGCCAGGAGCGGGCCTCAGAGCGCCTCTGCCTTTCAAGGGCAATCTTGTCCCCGCTCTTTCTCCTGCCCACCTTGCTTTGCCTCTGCCAGCTGCTCCTGGGGCTGCTCTTGGCCAGGCAGCCTCAGTGGGAGCCAGCACTGGCTGCAGCCCCAGCGGGCTCCCCAGGACAAGGCCCAGCAATTAAGAGGCCAATTAAAGGCCTGGGCAGCAGCAGAACTCTTGGCAGAGTTATTTGGACAACCACTGACTATCTACAGGTCCACAGCAGCCTCACTGGGAATGTTTCCAGACTATGAGCAGCCTTTCAAGAAGCTGTTTGAGGCCGAGATCAGCAAAACACTCTCCCTTTTCTCTTCCAGCAATACCAGAGTCCAGCATAGCACATCAGCAGGAAAAGTGCTCCACCAGCCACACTGGCCATTAACTTAATCAAACCATGTGTTCCCTGGTAGAAAACTCTTCTCATGCTCTCCCAGATCTTCTGAGCATGTCTTGTGGTGCCGGCTGCATCTGTGGGAGCAATGGGCAGCGTGAGCCTGTGCTGTGCTCCACTGCTGAGCTGGCAGCATGCTGGATACGGCCAGGACGTTCTCTGTTTCCCCCAGAGCTGGGGCCTGCAGGCACCTTGCCACCCCTTGGCACAGGCTGTGCCCCCCAACAGAGCCCAGAAAGCTGAGAGCAGAGCCCGGGGGCAGCACAGCTGCTTGGGCAGTGGCTCCTTCCAGGGACACGGGCCAAACCTATCCCTGAGCAGCCACTGCCACTCCTGACCCTTCCTTCCCTGTGACAGCTCCCCCAGCCCAAAAAGAAAAAAAATGTCCAAAAGTTCCTTTGTTTATTCCCATTACCTGGAGGGTCCTGTATATAGTAATGGTCATGAGGATCTGACTATTTTCAATTTTTTTTATTTATTTATTTTTTTTATTTTTTTTTTAATTTTTTTTTTTTATATTGAGACAGATGAGGCAGCCATATTGTTTTTAGATTTGGTAGGTTTGTTTTTTTTTTTTTTCTTAGTATGATTGTTTTCTTATAAATCCACATGTTAACTTATTTTTATTTAGATATTTTTGATTCCTAAGCAATTATCTTGACAATCTGTTGTTCACTTCTTAGTTAATGTTCTATCTATAAACAATTTTGATTCTGTTTTTATAGTAATAAAAAGATCTCAGAAAGCTGTATTTTTAATTTTGTTCACATTCTCTCTCCCCGCTCCCAACATTCACTATGATACTTTTGGAAACATCCCTGAGGATAGCTAGAGTTATTTGGGAAATGCTTGGCTTAACCTGGGAAATGGATTATTATTTTTGCTGCTCTAAACCTACATTGTTCCAAGCTTCACAGCCACTGTCCTGATGGATGCCTGTGTGAATTAAAACAATGTTTGTGAGACAGCTGAAGAGCTCAGACTTCAGGGATTAAAATACCTTGGAGAAGGAGGAGGAGGAAAGGGTAAAACAGCCTGTTTCCATGGCTGTTTTTTCATTTCTAGTATGCCAGAAGTATGGTAGGCTACAGCTGTCTCCAAATGTCATTGAATTAGAGAAAAACTCTCTCCAGGGCAAATGATGCAACACTTTGCCTCACAATCCATCAGCCTTAATTACAGTGAGAGGAAGGTCTTAATTATAATGTGATTAGAGCATATCAACATTGTGTGAATGGCAAGAATTTGCTTGTCAACAGATGAATATGTCCCACTGAAGAATGAACAAAATCTGCCTTTACTTGGAAGAAAGGAGACATGGAGCAATGCAGTATTTGGATTTTATCCAGTGGTAAATGGGGCAAGAAGCTGTAACAACTCACCTGTTTTACAGAACACAAGCACTGATACAGCCAATAGTGCACCCACACTGAAGGGATCCTCAGAACATTGCTTTATTTCTTAACAATGAATGGGAGCAAAATGCTGGCATTTATCTGAGCTGGAAGCCCTGTTCCTCTCCTGTTTCTCCTTGAGCACACTGTTCTCTGCAGACTTCACTGTGCAGCCCATCAATCCTCTCTTGGCCAACAGCTAAATGGCACAACTACCAAAACACAGGTGCCAGCATCATCACCCCAGCATTATTCCAGCACTGCTCTGCTGGTGCACAGCAGCACAGAATGGCTTGGCTTGGAAGGGACATTTAAAGGCCATCTAGTGCAGTGCCCTGCAGTGAGCAGGGACACCTTTGGATCAGGTTGCTCAGAGCATGAGCTTGAATGTCAGCAGGGATGGATGCCCACCTCTCTGGGCAACCTGTGCCAGGGTTTCAAAACCCACAGTGTAAAAATACATCTTCATTAGGTCTAGTCTGAATCTACCATCTTTTAGATTGAAAACATTCCTCCTCAGTCTTGTCACAACAGGCCCTACTGAAAATTCTGTCCTGTCTTTTCTAAAAGCTCCCTTAAAGTACTGAAAGGTAGCAATCAGGTCTGCGTGGAGCCTTCCCTCTTCCAGGCTGAACACCCCCAGCTATCCCAGCCTGTCTCCAAAGCAGAGGGGCTCCAGCCCTCAAAGCATTCTGTCCCTCCTCTGGACTAGCTCCAACAGGACCATGTCCTTTCTGTGCTGGGCACCCAGAGGTGGATGCAGTACTCCAGGTGGGCTCACACCAGAGCAGAGGGGTGGTGGAATCACCTCCTTCAAGCTGCTGGGCAGCCTCCTTTGGAGGCACATGGCTGGCTCATGTCCAGCCTCTCTCCTTGCAGCAGCCACAAGTCCTTCTCAGCAGGGCTGCTCTCCATCCCTTCATCCCCCAGCCTGTGAGATCAGCTGGGCTGGGACCCTGTCATAGCCCTTGGACAGAGCTGCTGGGCAGGATGAGCTCCCTGGTGAAGAAGGCAGATCCCACTCCCCACACAATTCCACGCTGGCCATGAGGTCACAGCAGCCTGTGGGGTGACAGCAGGCTGAGGTGACAGCAGGCTCTGAGGTCACAGAGGTCCCAGAGCCCCGTGGTTGCACAGCACCACGAGGACCAAGCAGTCAGTCCTTGACCACGACTGTTGCGGCAGCAGCGGCGGCGGCAGCAGCGGTGCTGACATTGGGACAGCGGTGTCAGGACAGTGGTGGCAGCAAGAGCTGCAGGACTGGCAGAGGGCAAGGCACCATGGCCTTTGCTCTGCGCCTCCTCCTCCTGCTCCTCCTGGCAGTGGCCCTGCCTGACAGGGCTGCCCAGGCTGCTCCACAGAGAGCACAGGGAGAAGGTGAGCCCGCGGCCTGGCTTCCCTTTCCTGGGACAGCACTTCCTTCTCCTGGGAAGAGTTGGGGATGGTTTTCCACAGGGCTTTAGGGAGGGTTTCCGCTGTGAGAGGGAGAGAGTCCCCAGGGGCCCTGGGCTGGACCTGCTGCCTCTCCAGGGATGTTGCACAGGGCCTGCAAAGAGGGTGGAGAGTGACCAGAGCCAGCCCAGAGCTCCCCAGGCCCCTCTGCAGCTTTGGGCATGTCCATTGACATCTGCCCCCCACAGCCTTACCCAAACCCCTTGCAGTGCCCAGTTCCCTAAGGCAGAAGGGGATCCCAGTGCACCATGGACATGGTTCTGATCTGTGCTTCTTTCTAGATTGGGATCATGACTTGAATTATTTGGGATCACTGGTGAATGAGACTGTGAAAATCTCAGAGAATGCTGGAGGTAAGTTCTGAATTGCCACTTGTACTGACAGAATAATCTGTCAAGGTGGGAAGTGCTCACTTATGTGCCGTTTGCATTAAGGTCGTGTGAGGGTTAAAGGATTCTGGAAATTTTTCTCTGCTCCCTTCTGGAGCCCTGAGTGATCCCCCAGCATTGCTGTCAGTGGGAGGAAGGAGCATTTAGCTGTCAATCTACCTGTGTGCAATGCCAGTGTCTCCTTCCATGCGCTCTGTGCAGCCACGGAGAGGAGCAGAGAGGGAAGGGGCTGTGCCCAGGGCTGTGCCTTGCGCAGCTCCTTTGCCAGCCCCAGGGAGCCTGAGTATATCCTACAGAGCCACGGGAGCTCTTCTGTCCTGCCTTTCCTTGCAGCCAAGCCTCTTGCTGAAGGTGATCTGGCTTCCCAACCCACATCCAGGACTGAGGCTCTGGGAGATGGCGAGGGTAGGTGAAGGCCTTTCCCCCTGGGAGAGCTGCCAGCTCAGAGCCCAAAGCTCAGCCAGGGTAGCATCGCTGCAGGTGCCAGGACAGAGCCGTGCACGTGTGTGCCCCCGTCCTGCGCCATCCCCTCACCTCTCCCGTGGCTCAGTGCTGCCTGTGCAGATGAGCAGAGATGACAGAAGCTTCTGTGGCTGTTGAGTTACAGGTGTGTCTGCAGCGAGGACTTTCCCAGCTCCTGGGTTGGTAACTGTACGCAAGCCCGGCTCCCATCGCAGGGGTGAGTGGTGTGTCCCTCCTGACCCCACAGGCTGAGCACTGCTTTTCTGGGATCCATTCCTGCAAAGGGGAACTATTTTCTCTTAAGGTCCTCCAAGTGGAAAGAACAAAGCTACAGGACACCAGAAACCCCATGTGCCATCAAAACCCATGAGGGAAATGCTAAAGAAAATGCTGCAGGGAGGACAAGGTGGGTCCATGTCCCTCAGCCTTCTCTTGAGACTCAGCAGCCAGGGGCTTTCTTTGCACAGCAGGAAGCGGATCCATGGCAGCCTCGCTGCCCCACTGTTGCTTTCCTGGCCTGCAGGGCTGTTTCCCAGCCTGGCCTGGCTGCAGCTTCTCCCCAGCCTCTGCAGAAAGGCATTTGGCATCAGCAGGCAGGGAGCCCAAAGTGCAGCAAGGGTCATGCTCACACTGAGATCCCCTGCAATTTCTCGGTCCCCAGGTAGATAAGAAAGGGCAGCTGTTTTGATAGTGTAGGCCCTGGCCAATGCCAAAAAATTTTCAGGGATTCTTGATCCTTAACCATGCCTTTGACAAGCATTGCCTCCTGAAGTTTCCCCAGTGGGGAATGGTTCCATCTGATCCAGCTGCCCCTTTCTGCAGAAGTGGACAGAGCGGCTGTGCTGAAGGCGGCGTTTCCCGGAGGAAGCAGTGGCCCATGGGCAGCCTCTGCTGCAGGAAGGGAGGCCATGCCAGGCACAGTCACAGGAGGTAATTGCTGTGCCTCTGGGCCTGAGCCCTGCTGAGGCTTGAGCTGCCATCTCTGCTGCTTGGCAGTGCAGGCACAGCCCGGCCAAGACCGGCACAGCCCAGAGGAATTATCCCCAGCAGGCTCAGGGCACTCGGCTACTGAGCAGTCCTGCTGGGGTCCATCCATGGGAGACACGTCCCAAAACCTGGCAGGGACTGCAAAGGGGTGCCCGTGGTGGGGAATGGGCAGAGGGGGAGGCCAAGGCTCCAGTGTGTCCTGAGAGGGCCTGGATCTGCCCCCTTGGGCTGGGAGAGCTGTCCCAGGGAAAAGAGGGATGGAGACAGAGAGGAAGGCAGGAAGGGAGGGAGAGAGGGCAGGAGTGAGGGAGGGATAGTTGTGCAACTGCCTGCTGCAGTTTTTCCTCATTGCTTTAGCAAGACTTTCAGCTGTAGCCGTGAGAGAGCCCCAATGGGCCTTGGGCTGCTCCAGCCACCTCTACCAGGGATGTTGCACAGGGACTGTAAAGAGCTTGGAGAGTGACCAGACACCAACCCAGAGGTCCTCTGGCCCCTGTGCAGCTTTGGCCATTGTCCTTTGACATTTGGCACCCAGGGTCTTACCCGACACCCTTGCAGTGCCCAGTTGTCAAAAGTAGAAGGGGATCTCAGCACACCATGGCAGGGTTCTGATCTGGGCTCCCTTCTAGATTGGAATCACAACTTGCATTATCCAGAGGCTCTGCTAGATGATGGCTTGAAACACTTGAGAAATGCTGGAGGTAAGTTCTCAATGGTCCTTTCCTGGCAGAATAAGCAGTTTCAATGTCCTGGCACCACTGCAGGTGTCAGGACAGAGACATACACATGTGTGCCCTTGCCCTTCGCTATCCCCTCACCACTCCCGTGGCTCAGTGCTGCCTGTGCAGATGAGCAGAGGTGACAGAAGCTTCTGTGGCTGTTGAGTTACAGGTGTGTCTGCAGGCAGGACTTTCCCAGGTCCTGGGTTGGTAACTGTACGCAAGCCCGGCTCCCATCACAGGGGTGAGTGGTGTGTCCCTCCTGACCCCACAGGATGAGCACTGGTTTTCTGGGATCCATTCCTGCAAAGGGGAACTATTTTCTCTTAAGGTCCTCCAAGTGGAAAGAACAAAGCTGCAGGACACCAGAAACTCCATGTGCCATCAAAACCCATGAAACAAATGCTGAAGGAAATGCTGGAGGGAGGACAAGGTGGGTCCATGTCCCTCAGCCTTCTCCTGAGACTCAGCAGCCAGGACCCCTGCTCTGGCCCTGTCACCCCCCACCAGGGATGTTGCACAGGGACTGCAAAGAGGGTGGAGAGTGACCAGGATCCAGCCCAGAGCTCCCCAGGCCCCTCTGCAGCTTTGGCCATGCCCATTGACATCTGGTACTCATGATCTAACCCAAACCCCTTGCAGTGCCCACTACCCCCAGGCAGAAGTGGATCCCAGCACAGCATGGACGTGGCTCTGATCTGTACTGGCTTCTAGACTGGGATCAGGACATGGATTACCTGGAGGCCCGGCTAGATGACAGCTGGCAAGACTTGGAGAATGCTGGAGGCAAGTTCTCAATGTGCTTTTCCTGATGGAATAATGTCAAGGTGGCAAGAGCTCACTCATGTGCCATATCCCTTAACATAATCTCAGGGCTGAAGGATTCTGGAAGCCTTGCCCTGCTCCCTTCTGGAGCCTTGAGTGATCCCCCAGCATCGCTGTCAGTGGGAGGAAGGAGCATTTAGCTGTCAATCTTCTTCCCATGTGCAATGCCAGTGTCTCCTTCCATGTGCTCTGTGCAGCCACGGAGAGGAGCAGAGAGGGAAGGGGCTGGGCCCAGGGCTGTGCCTTGTGCAGCTCCTTTGCCAGCCCCAGGGAGCCTGAGGATCTCCTACAGAGCCACGGGAGCTCTTCTGTCCTGCCTTTTCTTGCAGCCAAGCCACTTGGTGAAGGTGATCTGGCTTCCCAACCCACGTCCAGGACTGAGGCTCTGGGAGATGGCGAGGGTAGGTGAAGGCCTTTCCCCCTGGGAGAGCTGCCAGCTCAGAGCCCAAAGCTCAGCCAGGGCAGCATCGCTGCAGGTGTCAGGACAGAGCCGTGCACGTGTGTGCCCTCACCCTGCACGATCCCCTCACTACTGCTCAGAATTGGCAGCTTTTTGGAGGAGGGAGGGCCCTGGCGCTGGCCCAAAAGCCAAGGCATTTTTTGAACCTTATCCCCGTATTTGACAAGCATGAGGTCCTGAAAATGCCAGCACCCAAATCAAGAACTTCTCCATCTGGTTCAGCTGTGCCTCTTCCTTTCTCAAGGGATGGACCAAAAGACCATGCAGGTGGAGACGTTTCCCAGAGGAAGCAGTGGCTCATTGGCAGGAAAGAAGGCGATGCCAGGCACAGGCCCAGACACAGGAGGTAATTGCTGTGCTGGGCTCAGCCCTTGGCAGGGCTGTGTGCCAGCAGCTCTTCCCCTAGGGCTGGCCCTCGCATGACCCAGCAGCAGCCAAAGCTGGAGGCACCTCGGCTTCCAGGCCTCTGGAGCTCGTTTCCAGCTCCTGGGAAATGGGACTCATGCACCAACATCTATCCCACTGCAGCTGCTCCCAGAGGTAGCCGTGAGCGCCCAGAGGCCCGAGGCACAGGAGCAGCCCCGAGCGGGAGCCCTGCCACGAGCCCAGGGCCACAGCCAGCCCTGGCTCCCAACTGGGCAGGGGCTGCACTGGCCCCTGACAGGGCCTGGCTCTGTCCCCTTGGGCTGGGGGAGATGTCATGGAGAAGGGAGGGTCAGGGGTGGCAGTGGCTGCTCAGGGATGGGTTTGGCCGTGTCCCTGGAAGGAGCCACTGCCCAAGCAGCTGTGCTGTCCCCCGGGCTCTGCTCCCGGCCTTCTGGGCTCTGTTGGGTGGCACAGCCTGTGCCAAGGGTCAACAAGATGCCTGCAGGCCCCAGCTCTGGGGGAAACAGAGAACATCCTGGACATACCCACCGTGCTGCCAGCTCAGCAGCGCAGCACAGCACAGGCTGTCACTGCCCATTGCTCCCACAGATGCAGCCAGCACCACAACACGTGTTCCCAATTCCCAGAAGGACATCAGAAGAAGTTTCTGTCAGGGAACACGCTGTTGGCCAGAAATAATGGCAGGCCTGATTTGTTTGGTGCATTTACTCGTTTTATGTGGTGTTGGAATCTGGTATTGCTGGAAGACAAAACGGTGAGTGTTTTGTTCATCTTTCCCTCAAACAGCTTCTTTTGAAAGTCTATTGTAGAATAGAAACATTCCCAGTGAGGCTGCTGTGGACCTGTAGATAGTCAGTGGTTGTCCAAATAACTCTGCCAAGAGTTCTGCTGCTGCCCAGGCCTTTAATTGGCCTCTTAATTGCTGGGCCTTGTCCTGGGGAGCCCGCTGGGGCTGCAGCCAGTGCTGGCTCCCACTGAGGCTGCCTGGCCAAGAGCAGCCCCAGGAGCAGCGGGCAGAGGCAAAGCAAGGTGGGCAGGAGAAAGAGCGGGGACGAGATTGCCCTTGAAAGGCAGAGGCGCTCTGGGGCCCGCTCCTGGCCAGGGACCCTGCCCAGAGCCATCCCCTGCTCGCCGGGGCCTTGAGGGGCAGCTGTCCAGCTGGGCCAAGCTGTGCCAGCAGCTCCAGCCGTGCTGGGGAGCCTTGGCCGCTCTGGGCCCTGCTGTGCAGGAGGGTCCCTGCGTGGCAGCGGCAGCTGGGGGCCTCAGCCACCTCCTCTCTCCACAGGAGCACCTCTGCACCTCCAGATGTCCTGCCAAACACGTTAGTCTGGGAGACCTGCACCTGTCATCCTCCATCTGCAAGCCAGTGTCCGTTGTCCCTGCCACAGCTGCATTATCAGCTTATTGCTGTGCCGCCACCACCCAGAACAGGACCCTCTGTCCCTGCAGGTGCTGGCCCTGGTGCCTGGCCAGGCCTGAATGTGGGCCCCTCCTGCCAGGGAAGGGCTTGAGCAACACCTTTGGGCTTCTGCTCTGGGCTCTGGCTGGTACCACCAGCACTGGCACAGCTGCTTGGCTGGCCACAGCCTTGGCTGGGCAGGCAGCAGCCGGGCATGGGGCACCATGTTGACTTTGTTTTTCATTTGTAGAAATTAGAAACTTTTAGAACTCTTTAGAATTATTATTGGTAGAAAGTAAACCCCAAATATGTCTTCCCAATTTCCATAGTTCTTTAGGATTTTTCAAATTAGTTTTAGAATTCTGAAAAGGCAACCGCGTTTTGTCTTTGCTTTTCATTTTTAGAAATATTTAGAAATATTTTTTGTAGAAAGAAATCTACAAATATTTTTTTACTTATTTCCATAGTAGTTCAGGATTTTTCAAGGTAGTTTTAGAATTCAGATAATCTTGGAACATTTTACACTTCTAGAATAAAAACTGAAATTGCATTCAATTGGTGATCTTTATTCTAGGAAGAACTAAGACACCCCAAAACACCCAGCCTACTGGAGAGGCTCTTTTCCCGCTGGAGATTTGTACCTAGTTTCAACAACTAACCTAAGACCTTTCCCCAGATATTTTTTGGGACTTCTGACAAGCTCCCCTCTTAGGCTTCAGAGGGAATCTTTGAGCACAGTGAGAATCTCCCGCTGTGCAGGAGGGTCCCTGTGTGCCAGCTGCAGCTGGGACCTCAGCCATCTCCTCTCTCAATAGGTGCCCCTCTGCAGCTTCACAAGAAAGGCCAAACACCTCCCTCAGGGACACCTGCACCGCACATTTCACATCTCCATGCCCATGCCCAATGTCCCTGGCACAGCTGCATTACCAGCTTGCTGCTGTGCAGATGCTGCCACCACCCACAGCAAGGCCCTGTGTCCCTGAAGGGACCCGCCCTGCTCTGTGGCCTGGACTGAAGGTGGGTCCCTCCTGCCAGGGCAGGGCCCAGCACAGCTCTTCTGTTCCAATAAAGAGATGGAGCTCTCACCCCAGTGTCTGGCTGGTACCACCAGCAAAGCCCACACAGCACCAGCCCTGGCTGAGCCCCATGTCCAGGAGCAGGCAGGGCTGACCAGAGTGTGGGTGGCAGGAGCCAGGCAGGGGCTACTGTGACCAGCAGCGGGGCACTGAGGGGCTGGGGGAGTCGGTGTTGAGCGTCCCTGGGATGAGGGCACATTTCCTTCAGTGGCATCACCTGGGCCTGGACCTCCTCCAGTGCCAAGCCCAGGAAAAGAGGAAACCATCAAGAGCATCTCCTGAGACACCGCCTGACCAGCAATGTCAGCAGGCAAAACCAAGGTTTTGTTTAGCAATGACCCTTTGAAGAAGTCAAAGACTGACAGTCAGGGCAGTCCAGTAGTACAGATGGGAGTACTTCCCTCTGGGAAGGGGCTCCTGTCACTTCACAGTCTCCATCCCCCGCCGGGAACCGCAGAACTCCGGCCAGCCCTGCTCCCCCGTGCCCCTGTCCAGCCTGGGGAGAGGATGAACCGGAGCCCTGTGACCTCTTCAAAAGCCAGAAACCAAAGAGAAAGAGAAATTCCCGGGATTAACTTTTAAAGGGTGGTGTTCACAGGTTGATGTCACTTTTCAATGGGCAAAACTACTGTCAGAATTTTGAAGTCTCAAACAGCAGATGAACTGAAGAACCTGCCCTAGCTCTTCCAAACAGGGAAAAAGAATTTGAATTTTATGTGGGTGTTGAACAGAAGCAGGCCAAAGGAGTTCTAGTGCAAGAACACTACAGGGCAGTTCTTGAAGACCAATGGCCCCTTTTTCTAAAATGTTAGACCACCTGGCGAGAGGTGGCCCCATTGTTTGTAAACTTGTGCAGCCACGGCTTTAATGGTAAGTGAGGAGAGTAGGAGGCTCTCTAATCCTTAAAGCCTCACAGCAAGTTAAGGCTGTGGCAACCAAGAAAGCCCCTCACAGAACAGGATGATCCAGATTTAACAAGTGGGAAAGAGTTTAACCCCACTGTCTTTTAACTGGTCCCGAAGGTGAGACCTGAAGGAAACTCATGACTGGATTCAGGTAATAGATCTCCAGATGCCAAGGAGATATTAAATTATCCTCCCTGGAATTAAAGTTGGGAATTTTTTCTTTCCCTAGAGCAGTAAATTAGGATGTTGGTGGAGGTTTCTGGTTCTGTTCCCAACAGGGCAGCCATTTGGCACAGCCCATGAACACAGCATTGCAGTCCACGTGGCTGTAGGACAGATCCTTGTGTTCCGCTTCTTTCCTCTCCCACTCCCCACTGCCACCAGCTCCCCCCGGGCAATGAGGGGGTTCCCGGCTGAGCGAGGGCAGCACAAACGTGCAGCAGCTCAAGGATCCACTCCCTGCCCACCTGCCAGGACAGGGCTGCCCTGGGCCTTGCCATGGACAGAGGCTCCCCCTTCTCTGCTCGCTCTGACCCTCCTGCCCCAGCCTCGCTCACTTCCATTCACGTTCCTCCTGTCAGGGACACTCTCCACACGGATCATGGCTCTGATTCCTTGGATCCTCAGCACTGTTTATCCTGGATTTTAGCCAGGGCTTCCCCTGGGTTTGGGGCTGGGCTATGAAGGCTGCAGTGTGTGGAGCTTTCCCCAGCCACCGTTCGGGGTGCATGTCTCCCTTTTCCCCAACAATTTCACTCTGTCTTCTCCTTCCCGACGTTTCCCCTCAGCAGGGCTGAGCCTTTTGCCGCCCTTTTTCCCCTCAGCGCTGGCCCCGCCCCCCCCGCTCAGGCCTCGCCCCCTCGGCTCGGAGCGGCTCCCCGCCATCCCCTCCCTAATGAACGCCGTTCCTTCCTCCCTCATTAAAACCTCGCTAATTAATGCCCTGGCGGGCAGGAGCAGGGCTTTGCAGGAGCTCTGTGGGACAGCCTGGCTGCGTGGGGCAGGGCAGAGATGCCGTCTCTAGGCCCTCCCCTTTCAGGGCAGGGATCCAGGGCACCGGGAGCTCCCCCAGAAAAATGCTCCGTCCCGGCCCACAGCTACACGAAAGGAGAGGAGGAAAGCAGGGTGCCAGAAACACAGCAGCCCTCAAGAGTTCCCCAGCTGTGTGTTCTGCCCCCTCCCACCTCTTCCAGCTCCATGCCATGTGGACAGGAGCTCACAAAGAGCAGGAAAACAGAAACAAGCTCCACAGCGAATTCCTGGGAGAAAAATCCATGGATGGCCAGGAGGCTGCTGTGGCTCCTTCCTGAAAATCGGGGCTGTTGGGAGCACGGCACAGGGTGTCCCAGGACTTAGAGCTGGACACTGAACCCTCCTGGATCTCCTTGACACCCGTCCCAGGCAAGGACTGTCCTGGATATCCTCCTGCATCTGCCCCAGGAAGGTCCCCGCTCCCTGGTGCGGGATGGGACGGGTAGAGGACAAGGAATGAAGGTCAGGAGAAGAATACAGAGATGCTTCTTGCCACTGTAGCAAGAAATTTGGTGCAGTGAAAGCTCAGCTGGAGACGAAGGTGGCCAAAAATGTGAGGCACAATAAAAATTGACTTGTTAAATACATTTATTTAAAAAATATAGAAATTAAATCATCCCCTTCCAGGATGTGGATGGTCACCTGATAAACACAGACACTGTACAGGTTTTCTAATGCATTCTTTCCATCCCTCTTTGCATCTCACCCATCCCTTCCCAGTGGAAAACATGCATTATACCAAGGGACACTGCAAAGTCCTGGAAAAGGGCAAGCCCTCCTCAGCAGAAAACAAACCACCCCTGACTGAACCACAGCATTCCCATCTTGAATCCAAACACAGCATGTGCCAGCTATTGGGAAGAAAGGAACCCTATGGCAGTCAAAACCAGAGCAGTGGGACAAGAATGAGTGCTCTTTGGAATATCCTGATTGATTTACAACAGAGGCTCTGCAGAAGTTGGTGAGCTGCTAAGAAAAAACTCTTGCAGTCCTCGCCAGCCATTTCAGGAGATCTCCCCAGAGACAGAGGAACTTCACCTCCCTTTGTCTCTGGGGGATCTTCTCTGGCACAGGGTAGTGGTTGTTTGAAGTTGGTGCCGCTGCAGCATTCTGGGAGCTGGGGCTTGACACAGGTGGCAGCAGCACTCTTCCTGATGTGCTGCCACTTGCTCCAGGGAAGGATTCATTGCAAGGGGCTGAGCTCCGGTTCTTATTTCCAGGCTTTTCCCGGCCATGTTCATGTTCAGGGATGAGCCGGTTGTGTGACCCCTGAATTGGGTGGGGCCGTGATGTCACAAAGGAGCTGAGCGCTGGGGTGATGCAGGGCCATGATGTCACACAGCTGTCCTGGCCACAGCACTGTGACATCACCACGCCAGCCCTATATAAACCGGGCCAGCCCCCGCAGCTGCCAGTGCAGTCACCATGGGACGTGCCGTAGCCATGTGTGACGGTGGCATCCCGATGCCTGCACTTGTCCTGCTGCTGGTTGCTGTGGCTGGTGGGCCATTGGCCACTGGAAACCACGGAGACAGCAGATGAGGAGGAGATGGAAGCACCCCAGGGTTAGGCCCAGAGGCTCATGGAGGAACCGAGCAGCCCCTGCAGCTCCCAGGTTCTCCAGGCCTTGGGCGACCCTTCACAAGTGGCCAGGTGCTCCCGCAAGCCCTCTGGAGAGCTCCTGCAGCTGCAGTCCCTGCGTGGCAGTGGCCCTAGAGCTGCAGGAAGTGATGATCCAGCACTGGGCACACAATGGGACATTTGTGCCGCTCTTCTTTGGGATGTGGCAGGTGATGTGGAAAGAACTGGAGAAGCTGATGAAGTGAGGCCACGTGCCCTGCTATGGCTCGCCCAGCTCCTCCAGAAGCCGCCATCCCTTCAGGAGGCTGCTCCCAGCAAGATTCACCATCCCTGGGAGAGCCTCAACCCTTGCAAGGATGGCACAGCAGAAAACACCTGCCACCCATGCAAGAAGCTCAGGCTGTCAGAGAATGTCCATGGTGCTAGGAGCCTCTGCTATCTCTGACAGCCTCCATCCCTCGGAGAGGCTCAGCCAGACCTGTCAGCCTGCAGAAGGTGCAGAGCCCAGGGACAGGTCTCCCAGCTCCCTTGGACCCTTGGACCTCAACAGCACAGGTGCAGCCCTGACCACTGATATGGCCAGGGAAAGCCCACAGGTTGAAGTGGGAGCCCAGCCCGATCCAGGGGAGCCATCTCAGGAGCAGGTGGAGGAGCAGCAAGTGTCCTGGAGCCAGGCTTGAGCTCAGCCCCCCTCTCTCCATGGCTTGCAGGTGGCCATCAAGTGCGTGGCCCAGGACACGGTCCTGCCGTGGGACGAGCTGGTGAGTGAGCGGGGACAGCGGGACAGAGCGGGCCGTGGCAAGCAGGGATATGGCCGGGGCCAAGGGTGGGACATGGCCACGGGCAGCGGGCGTGGGCTCAGCGTGCAAGGCCCAGCACGGCGGGCCCGGGGATGCCAAACAGTGGTGGTGGGTCCAGGCAGGGGCCACCTCCCAATCAAGGCCACGGCGTATCCTGCCGTGCCGCTCTCCCGCCCAGGGCAGCTCCGAGCACACGCAGCGTGGCCCGGCTTCTGCAGGCGCCGGGAGCAGCTGGGCAGGAGCCTTCTGCAAGTGAGTGCTGCTTTCTGCCTTCTCTCCCCAGAGTGCCAGCATCTGATCCGCTGGTGTTTGTCCAAGCGCCCCATGGATCGGCCAGTGCTGGAGCAGATCTTCTACCATCCTTGGGTGTTGGGCGGGCATTTCTGATGCCTTGCCGCAGCCTCTGCAGCACCCAGTTCCCGTGTCCCACGCAGGACTGAGGGCCCAGGAAATAAAACAACCCGAAAGCCACTGCGGGCTGGCAATTCTGGTCCTTGTTAGCAACTTCAGCTAAGGGAACCTCTTGGCAAAAGGGGTAATCAGAGCGTTCCCTTCAGCCTTTGTCAAGCTTTTGATGCCTTTCCTCCAGGTTGTCCCTCAAAATCAGAGGGGGGTGGAGCCTGCACCAGTCCCCCCAAATCGGTGAGAGGCAGAGACTACTCCCAGGCCCCTCAAAACTGGAGGAGGATGGAGACGATCCCTGGGCCCCCCAAACTGAAGGGAGATAAATACCCAGCCCCCCCAAAATAAGAGATTAATGGGGCCCAGAGTAGCCCCCAAGTGCGAGTGGGAAGGGGAGACTGCCAGCCCCCCCAAAGAGGAGGGGAATTGTGCCTGTGCCAGCCCCGCAAATTGCAACGGGACAGAGAACACCCTTGGTCTGGAAAAGGTCAAAGAGCGGTTGGGGGCTGCCAAGATGGTGACAACACTGGCACCCCCCAAATCAGAGGGGGACAAAGAGCCCGCACAGGCTTCCCAGAAGCAGAAAGGGGGCAGCAAATATCCCCTGTCCCCCTAAGTCGGAGGGGCACAGACACAACTCGAGCCCCCCCATATTGGAGGGGGACAGACACAAAAAGCCCCACAAAAAGAGCATGGGGAATCAAGACCTCTACCGGCCCTGCAAAGGTAAGGAGGATGGAGAAACTCCCCATCTGTCTTCGTTTTGGAAGACAGGTGTGTCATGGGGTGACTTTACCTTTAAGACAGCTTTGGGAGCTGGGAGGAAGTTGGAGCTGCGAGAGGCTGATGGGAGTCTTTTCTTGTGACCAATTATTGGTCATTTCTAAGAATTGACAGCAGTTTTGACCATTGAAAAGTGAGATCAACTTGTGAACACCACCTTGAGATGTAAAGCCAGGGCTCTCTTGTTCTCTTTGGTTTCTGGCTTCTGACGAGGTAACAGGCTCTGTCTCGGCCTCCTCCCCCCTCCAGGCCGGACAAGGCCGCAGAGGGCGGGGGGGGAGAAACGGAGCCGGCCGGCCTGGCTTGGTTTGCAGTTTCTGCTGCTGAACTGAAACCTGACACCATCAACATCTGCAGCTTTCCAAGACTTTAACTCTTACTACCTGGATAAAACGTACAGATTACTCCTTTTTCCCAGAGAGACAGAGAGAGAGAGACAATCAACATGAAGAAGACATCATAAAACCGTCAAAGACTGTGAAGGAAAGAGTTAAGTTTTTGTCCTGGGTTGCAGTATATTCTATCACCATCCTCATGTACTGTTGAAACCAGGTGAGGCAGTGCTCCCTGCCTCCCCCCCCCCCCCCCCCCCCCCCCCCGGGCTACCTTCTGTTAATGGGCCCATCAATGCCCTGCCCCATGACTCATAGATAACTTCCCCCTGTATTGTCCCCTGTTAATGGGCCCACCACTGCCTTGCTGCATGACTCAGAGATAACTTCCTCCTGGACTGTTTTCTGTTAATGGCTCATCAAGGCCTTATCTCATGACTCACCATCCCATTGTGAGATGCTCCTCCCCGAGGGAGGAGCCAAGCATTCCATACTGGATATAAGCTGAGAATTCGAACACCACAGCAGCCCTTACCTACGGGACTTCCAGAGGACAGGAGCTACTGCTGGACTTTCAGCTGAAGACCAGACCCCCTTTCTTCCAGAGGATCACGCTTCAACAAGAGCACCTCATCTGGACGACTACCATCACCCTAACAGGGTTCCAGGCTGTATTCTGACTCTGTCAGTGTTTTTGATATTATTGCATTTATTCTTTTTATCATTTTCCTATTAAATTATAATTCTGACTTGCGATCTCTCACTGGTTTGATTTCAAACTAGTACATATTTTGGCGCCCAACGTGGGGCATTAACCTGAGAGAAAGTCAGAATTGCAATTTCATATTAACAGAAACCTATCCACCATGGTGGTTGGCTTGTCTATATGGGTACTGTATCTTGCTCTCTATATTTTCCCTCACATGGGGAACTACTTGCCTGTTGTATTGCTCCTGTTGAGACCAGGGAATGGTATGAGAATTGCTTTATTGGTTTATTATGCTTATGGCATGATAACCTGTGAGGCAATGAATACCATTCGGAATATATACTCAATTTTGTTTGCTTGTCCTAGTCTGGGCTGCTACATCTGGGACCTTCTCAACAATCGCACCCTGCCCTTGGTGGGAAGAGTGGAGAGTGGTTTCTTCCAGCCTTTCAGGTCAGGCACAGCAGTTTTTAAAAATATTGAGTTCTCTCTGGATGCCAAGGACAGCCTAGTCTTGCTGTTTTGTTTTCTCTGCATGGCCTGCACCATGTACACCATGCTTAGAAACAAAGCACTGTTTGGTGTGGTACAGCGTCTTCTTGAGGAGGAAGAGAAAAGAACCAAGAGCAGAGCAACAGCATCCATGACCACACAGACTGCCACAGAGGAGAAAGGAACCAAGAGCAAAGCCACAGCGTCCGTGTCTACGCAGACTGCCACAGAGGAGAAAGAAACCAAGAGCAAAGCAACAGCATCCGTGTCCACTCAGACTGCCACAGAGGAGAAAGGAACCAAGAGCAAAACAACAGCGTCCATGTCTACGCAGACTACCACAGAGGAGAAAGGAACCAAAAGGGCCATGAGCACCTCCACACAAACAGTCACCGAACCAGAGCAGCCTAAACCGGTAGAAGTTGCCCCCATTCAGAAAAAGAAATCAAAAAGCAAATCAGTCCGCATAGTGACTGATGAGGGTGAGGCAGGACCTTCACACGCAGCGGAGGAGACAGAACCAGAGATTATCACTCGCTCTCTATCCCTAGGTGAGCTGCGTGACCTGCGGAGGGAATTCACCCGCCAGACGAACGAGTCCATCCTAACCTGGCTGCTCCGCATCTGGGACGCTGCAGCAAACGACACCATCCTGGATGGAAGTGAGGCCAGGCAACTGGGATCGCTGTCCCGGGATGTGGTCATTGACCAGGGGATTGGGAGAACCCAAGAAACTCTCAGCCTCTGGAGGCGACTGCTGACAAGTGTAAGGGACAGATACCTCTGCAAAGAAGACCTCCAGGTGCACCAGGGAAAATGGAGCACAATGGAACAGGGTATCCGATGCCTGAGGGAGTTGGCTGTGCTGGAGATCATTTTTGCAGAAGATGAGAGATTTCCTAAGAGCCCAGATGGTGTCCAGTGCACGTCACAGATGTGGCTGAGATTTGCACGGCTTGGACCAGAGATGTACTCCCGTTACCTGGCAACACTGCAATGGAGGGAAGGTGAGGACAGGGTGGGTGTCCTGGCCAATAAACTAAGAATCTACGAGGACACTGTCACTGCCCCGTTTCGCACCCATGTCTCATCTGTGGAAACAAGGCTGGCTGAGCAAGTCCGGAGCTTGATTGAAGAGGGCCATCAGAAACTAAAAAAGGAACTTAAGGAAGAAATTTACCACGTCTCCCCAGAACCAACAAGAGTCTCTGCTATTAGGAGTAGGCATTCCCCAGCCAGGGAGAAAGGATACACTCCACGAGGTAACCTCTGGTTTTTTCTCCAGGAGCATGGAGAAGACATGAGGAAGTGGGATGGAAAACCCACCTCCTCCTTAGCAGCCCGGGTACGTGAACTAAAAAAAGGGACAACTACCACAAGGAGCTCATCTAGAGCCAGCGCCGCTCCGGTCTCTCGTGGCCAGAACATCAGAAGGTATAGAAATGATGATATGAGTGATCCTCTTGAAGGGACATCAAGAGCATATTCACCGGAGGAGAGCAACGTGCACCATGACCAGGATTAGAGGGTCCCTGCCTCTAGCCAGGTAGAGGAGAGGGACAACCGGATCTATTGGACAGTGTGGATCCGATGGCCTGGCACATCTGACCCACAAAGATATACGGCTTTGGTTGATACCGGCGCTCAATGCACTCTAATGCCATCAAGGTATGTGGGAGCGGAACCCATTTCTATTTCTGGGGTGACAGGGGGATCCCAGGAGCTCACGGTACTGGAAGCTGAAGTGAGTTTAACTGGGAATGAGTGGCAGAAACACCCCATCGTGACTGGTCCAGAGGCCCCATGCATCCTCGGCATAGATTACCTCAGGAACGGGTACTTCAAAGACCCAAAAGGTTATCGCTGGGCTTTTGGGATAGCTGCTCTAGAGACAGAAGGCATCAGACAACTGAGTACCTTGCCTGGTCTCTCAGACAACCCTTCTGCTGTGGGACTACTGAGAGTTGAAGAACAACAGGTACCAATTGCCAGAGCAACAGTGCACCGTCGGCAATACCGCACCGACAGAGACTCTGTGGTCCCCATCCATACGATGATTCGTGAGCTGGAGAGCCAAGGGGTGGTCAGCAAGGCTCGTTCACCCTTTAACAGCCCCATATGGCCAGTGCGTAAGTCCAGTGGAGAATGGAGACTGACGGTGGATTACCGTGGACTGAATGAAGTCACGCCACCACTGAGTGCAGCCGTACCAGACATGCTGGAGCTTCAGTATGAGCTGGAATCCAAGGCAGCAAAGTGGTACGCGACCATTGATATTGCAAATGCGTTTTTCTCCATTCCTCTGGCAGCAGAGTGCAGGCCTCAGTTTGCCTTCACCTGGAGGGGTGTGCAGTATACCTGGAACCGATTGCCCCAGGGGTGGAAGCACAGTCCTACTATCTGCCATGGACTGATCCAGACTGTGCTAGAAAAGGGTGAGGCTCCAGAACACCTGCAGTACATTGATGACATCATTGTGTGGGGGAACATGGCAGCAGAAGTATTTGAGAAGGGACAGAAGATCATCCAGATTCTCCTGAAGGCTGGTTTTGCCATCAAGAGGAGCAAAGTCAAGGGACCTGCCCGGGAGATCCAGTTCCTGGGGGTAAAGTGGCAAGATGGACGGCGTCAGATTCCCACTGAAGTCATCAATAAGATCACTGCGATGTCTCCACCGACCAACAAGAAGGAAACACAAGCTTTCCTAGGTGCCATAGGCTTTTGGAGAATGCACATTCCTGAATATAGCCAGATTGTGAGCCCTCTCTACCTGGTTACCCGCAAGAAGAACAATTTCCATTGGGGCCCTGAACAACAACAAGCTTTCGCCCAGATCAAGCAGGAAATCGCTCATGCGGTAGCCCTTGGTCCAGTCAGAACGGGGCCAGAAGTGAAAAACGTGCTCTACTCTGCAGCCGGGAACAATGGTCTGTCCTGGAGCCTTTGGCAGAAGGTGCCTGGTGAGACTCGGGGTCGACCACTGGGATTCTGGAGCCGAAGCTACAGAGGATCCGAGGCCAACTACACCCCAACAGAGAAGGAAATTTTGGCCGCCTATGAAGGAGTCCAAGCTGCCTCAGAGGTCATTGGTACTGAAGCGCAGCTGCTTCTGGCACCCCGACTGCCGGTGCTGGGGTGGATGTTCAAGGGAAAGATTCCTTCCACGCATCATGCCACCGATGCTACTTGGAGCAAATGGATTGCCCTCATTACACAGCGTGCCCGTATTGGAAACCTGAACCGCCCTGGGATTCTGGAAATTATAACAAACTGGCCTGAAGGTGAGACTTTTGGATTATCTTCTGAAGAAGAGGAGCAAGTGACACGTGCTGAGGAAGCCCCACCATATAATGAGCTACCGGAGAGTGAAAGACGATATGCCCTCTTCACCGATGGTTCCTGCCGAATTGTAAGCACTAACCGGAAATGGAAAGCTGCTGTATGGAGCCCCACACGACGAGTTGCACAAGCTACCGAGGGAGAGGGTGGATCGAGTCAGGTCGCAGAACTTAAAGCTGTCCAGCTGGCTTTAGATATTGCTGAAAGAGAGAAGTGGCCGAGGCTCTATCTCTACACTGACTCCTGGATGGTAGCTAATGCTCTGTGGGGATGGCTGGATCGATGGAGAAAAGCCAACTGGCAGCGCAGAGGGAAACCCATCTGGGCCGCTGAGATTTGGCAGGACATCGCCGCTCGGGTGGAGAAGCTGATCGTGAAGGTTCGACACGTGGATGCTCATGTACCCAAAAGTCGGGCTAATGAAGAGCACCGTAACAATGAGCAGGTGGATCGAGCTGCCAAGGTGAAAATATCACAGGTGGATCTGGACTGGCAGCACAAGGGAGAATTATTTTTAGCTCGTTGGGCCCATGATGCCTCTGGTCATCAGGGACGAGATGCAACGTACCGATGGGCTCGTGAGCGAGGGGTGGACCTTACTATGGACAGCATCTCACAGGTTATCCACAACTGCGAGACCTGCGCTGCAATCAAACAGGCCAAGCGGGTAAAGCCTCTGTGGTACGGTGGAAGATGGTCCAAGTACAGGTATGGGGAAGCCTGGCAAATTGACTACATCACCCTTCCCCAAACCCGCCAAGGCAAGCGCTACGTGTTGACCATGGTGGAAGCAACCACTGGATGGCTGGAGACATACCCTGTGCCTCATGCTACTGCCCGGAACACCATCTTGGGCCTGGAAAAGCAAGTCCTTTGGAGACATGGCACCCCTGAGAGAATCGAGTCAGACAACGGGACGCATTTCAAGAACAGCCTCGTAAGTACTTGGGCCAGAGAACATGGAATTGAATGGATCTATCATATCCCTTATCATGCACCAGCTGCTGGGAAAGTTGAACGGTGCAATGGACTACTCAAGACTACCCTAAAAGCACTTGGTGGAGGAACCTTCAAAAATTGAGAAGTGAACTTAGCAAAGGCCACCTGGATGGTTAACACCAGAGGATCCATCAATCGAGCTGGTCCTGCCCAGTCTGAACCCTTGCACACGGTGGATGGAGATAAAGTCCCTGTGGTACACATGAGAGGTATGTTAGGAAAGACTGTTTGGATTAATCCCACCTCAGGCAAGAGCAAACCTATCCGTGGGATTGTCTTCGCTCAAGGACCTGGTTGCACTTGGTGGGTAATGCGGAAAGATGGGGAAACCCGATGTGTGCCACAAGGAGACCTCATTTTAAGTGAGAACTGTGTGTAAGGTTCCATTGTATATATATATATATATGTGTGTGTGTGTGTGTGGAGTTTAAGGAAGGTACTGATTTGGAATTATGTAGATGGTAATAGAATAAGGGGTGGATTATGTCCTGGGTTGCAGTATATTCTATCACCATCCTCATGTACTGTTGAAACCAGGTGAGGCAGTGCTCCCTGCCTCCCCCCCCCCCCCCCCCCCCCCCCCGGGCTACCTTCTGTTAATGGGCCCATCAATGCCCTGCCCCATGACTCATAGATAACTTCCCCCTGTATTGTCCCCTGTTAATGGGCTAATGGGCCCACCACTGCCTTGCTGCATGACTCAGAGATAACTTCCTCCTGGACTGTTTTCTGTTAATGGCTCATCAAGGCCTTATCTCATGACTCACCATCCCATTGTGAGATGCTCCTCCCCGAGGGAGGAGCCAAGCATTCCATACTGGATATAAGCTGAGAATTCGAACACCACAGCAGCCCTTACCTACGGGACTTCCAGAGGACAGGAGCTACTGCTGGACTTTCAGCTGAAGACCAGACCCCCTTTCTTCCAGAGGATCACGCTTCAACAAGAGCACCTCATCTGGACGACTACCATCACCCTAACAGGGTTCCAGGCTGTATTCTGACTCTGTCAGTGTTTTTGATATTATTGCATTTATTCTTTTTATCATTTTCCTATTAAATTATAATTCTGACTTGCGATCTCTCACTGGTTTGATTTCAAACTAGTACAGTTTTAGATGAGGAAGAGAGAATAAGGAGATGCTTTAATTAAGCTGAAATATTTTTCTGTTAAAGCTATGGAGATGGACAATAGTGTTCTGAAAAAGAGCTCCTTTAATTCATGACAGAGTATATTGGGAGGAATGGAGTGTTCAAAGGGTGGATTTAGAGCAAATAGTGAAGCGATTGTGATGCTGTGAGATACTGAAACAGAGGGAGAAGTAATAGTTGAAGATTTGTGGCCTTTTGAGAGGCAAAGAGCAAACTTCTGTTTCCAGGGAGATTCACAGAGACAGATGAAGAGAACTTTTGCCTTTGAATAATTCATCCTTAAAAATGACACCCCTAGACTCATTGACCCATACACACCTCAGAGTGATGTGAAATGGGAAGAGTGAACTGCTGACAGATTTTTTCCAGGCAGCTGGCATCAGATAAATAGAAAGCTATAACAGAAATGGTTTTCTTGCGAAAAACTCCATAGATTAGCAGAAGAAGACTTCTGTTTCTCTACAAAGCTGATGAAAAGACTCTAGCAGGAATTGGGAATGTTTTAAACACCAAAGTTCCAAGTTTTTTGTTTCTATGTTGTCATGTGAACAAAGGAATGGTTGGGTAGTGGGGGAGAAGGAGGTTTTCTGGAAGTTATTCTGGTTTTCTTATTCTTGTAGTTCTGTTAAAAAACTTTCTTTATTCCTTTAAAGTTTTAAGCCTCTTTTGCTCTTATTCTAATGTATATCTCACAGCAAGAAATAAGTAAGTTTTCTTGTAATTTTTTAGCTGCTGCTTTAAAACCATGACATTTATTTGGTGCATTGGCCAGGAAACAAAATTAGGAAATCTAAACCACAACATTGTGCTGCTCCCCAGGGCCAGGCTCTGCGTCTCTTTGCTCTGGCTGCTGCTTCCAAGCTGTCCTCTGTGATTTGGATTTGCAAGCCACCTCTCTGACCAGCTTCCACTTTGCTTGAAAAATTCAGCACCATGTGGGTGGCTGAACAAGTCCCAGAGCTGGGGAGAAGGATTTGAGATGCAATTTGCATCCCAGAGTTGTTACAGTGGGGAAAATGTCGCATCCCTCCTGTGCCTGGAGCTGCTAATCTTGTTGCAAACACTGAAAACCTCTTCAGCTTCTCTCATTCTACCTAAATTTGATGACTGCTTTGATTTCACACCTCTTCCATGCAGGTTTTTCCTCTGTCCTTGGCTAGAATTGTCAGGCCTGAGAAATTTTGTTGAGCCTTGGGACAGCTCCCATCATCACTCCCTGCTCCTAATGCTGCTTTGAATTCTCTTGGGAATGTGAGCATGAGGGAAACTGGGGGGACTTTAGTGAGAGGAAAAGTGAGGCACAGAGGCTGAAGTGCAAATGCAGAGTGTGCAGGGTCAGCACAGTCTGCAGTGTTGTGGGGATTTGGGCCATGCAAACAGATGTTTCTTCTCTGGGAATGGCTGATTCCTTTGGTGTGTCTCCTCCTGAAATTGCTGTGCACCAGGGCTGGTGCTGGAGCTGCAGCAGCACCAAGTTGCCAGGGAGCCGTGTGGGAGCCGGTGGGAATCATTTCTTTGCTGCTTTGGATGAAAAGTTGTGACATGAATCTCTGTGTCAGGGAGGTGCCACGTTCATGCTGCTGCAGTGCCCACACACTGTTGTCTGGAGACAGCTCAGGAGAAAAGGAAGAAAAGCCAGGATGAAATCCCATGTGCTACTGAACTCTATCAGAAAGTGCTTGGAGTGAAGTGTGTGAAGTGACTGGGGAGAGCTGGATAGAAGGGACAGCTCTGAGAAGTGTGTGGCACATCACTGACATCCTTGCAGTGATCTTTGCACAGAGATGAAAAAGTATCAGTTTGCATGGCCTGAATCTGTGGGTCTGGAAATTCTGTGTGTTGCACAAGCTGTGCTGAGCTCACCTGGCTCTGAAATATCTGAAATATCATCTCTGTACCTTAGGCAGGAAGAGCATCAGAGTTGTGAAGAGATGAATAAAAATCAGTCGTAACCCAGAAGCAAACCTTGGCAATAGACGTGTGTGGCAGGTGAGGAGACTGAAAGCTTTCATTCTTGTCCTGGGAGAATGAATTCAGCAATAAAAAATCCTGTCTCTTGGCATTAAAATACTTTAGTTTCAGCTCTGCCCCAGCCCATCAATGTCCCTGTGTGGTTGGGGGTAGGTTCTCCCCCTGTAGCTCTCTGCAGGTTGGTGCTAATTCAAGATGTTCTGGCAGGTTCCAAGGTTTTGGTGCCCGAGCAGGGAGTGCAGAACAGGGATTACAAGCGCTGACATTTGCTGGGCTATAAAGTCCAAGGGACAAATTTGTGCCAATTAAGGTCTCCCCTTTAACTAGGAGGAACAATTGATGTGGTGCTTGTAGCAGAGTGTGGTGAGAGAGGGGGTTTCCAAAGGAAATCTTGGTGCATGTAGGCCAGAGGCCCCTGTGCTGAGGCTCCCTCCAGGCTGGCTCCAGCCCCTCAGGGTGCCCAGGAAGCAGGCTGCCCGCAGCCCAGTGCAGCCTCCTTAGCCCTGGGGCTAGCCAGGGAAGAGCCATGGATGAGGCTGAGCCCTGCTCCCATGTGGGATGCCATGGGACAGGGCCCACTGGGATTTGCCCCTCCAGCTACCAAGTGTGTGCAGAGAAACTGCAAGGAGAGGGTGAGCTCTGTCAGTGGGACCCCCTGTGCACAGGGAGCCCACTCCTGGGGTGGCTGTGCCAGCTCCCGCAGGGACATCCAGCCCTGGGAACCTGGAGCGAGTGGAAAGCACAACTTTGCAAATGTGCCCGAGGCAAATGCAAAGAGAACTGGGGTGTGAAAAAAAAAGAATGTTTATTTGTAGAAGAAAAGGAAAAAGAATGAACTACACAAAATATTTACATTGTAAGAATATTGGTAACAACAACAACAAACTATAGAACCTATTTACCTAAGAACATATCTAACAAAACTACATGAAACGTATTTACACTTAAGCAAACTCCAAAACATCTATCAGAACACAACAACTGTAAAACGTATATACAGCAGGGTGGCATCTGTGTCCGGGATGTGCCTCAGTCCTGGAAGAAAAACAAGTAGCACGGTCAGTGCAGTCAGGCATGGAGGGGTGTTCCCTGTGCTGCCAGGCTGGGACACTGGCACAGTGGGACTCTGCTGCCAGAAGTGAGGCTGGCTGGGGCTGGGGGCTGTGGCCCAGGCACTGGAACAGGGCTTGTGTGGCCCAAAGCAAGCCCAGGCCAGGCCAGGGATGGCCAGCAGAATCCAGTGCATGGGCTAGCGTGTCCCTGAGCAGGGAGTGCCCAGCCCAGCCCCAGGCTGGCAGCAGGGGACCCACTCTGCCTGTGGGGAGCACCTGCCTGTTCTGCTGCTGGCATCGCTCTTCATCCCAACACCATGTCCTCCTCCTCGTCTTTTACATCAATATCCATCTCCTCAATATTGTCTTCCACGTCCACCTCCATTTCTTCCTCTGTCTCATCCACATCCATCTCTTCCTCTCCCGTCTCCTCTCCATCCACTTCCATTTTCTCTTCGCTATTAATTTGTGTATCCACCTCCATCTCCTCCTCTGTGTCTGTGCCAGCCTGCAGAGGTAGCAAAATCTCCCAGTGGGGTCCCTTTCCCACCCTGTCCCACAGAGCTCCAGCCCAGCCAGGCAGCTGCGGGGTGTCCACCTCCGTGGAATAGTACCATACCTTCTTTGGAGCAAATGCAGACATCCTGCAGGGATGGAGAGCAAAATGCACTCAACGGGGAGCTTTTGGGACTGCTGGGGGTCTGAGGGAGCAGGTGACAACAAGGTGACAGGGGTAGGCCTGGAGCAGGGTGAAGAGCGTGCTGACACAAGGAGCCAAGGGTTGTGTTGTGGCCGTTGCTGGATGCTGGAAGTTCTAGCTGGAGCGTGCACTGTGACATCAGTGCCAGGAGCCCAGGCCCAGGCTGAAGTGGACAAGGGAGATGCTAGAATGATGGAATCCCTGGGTGCTTGGGCTTGGAAGGGACCCTAAAGACCATCTTGTTCCAAGCTGAGCAATCTTCCCCCAGAACAGGTTGCTCAGAGCCCTGCTCCCAGCTGGCCTTGGATGTTGCCAAGGATGGAGCATCCCCAGCCTCTGTGCCCAGCCTGGGCCAGTGGCCCAGCAGCCTGAGTGGAAAAGAGCAGCTGCATTAGATCCAACTTCAATCTCACTCCTGCAGTTGAAAGCCTTCTCCTCTCTGTGCCCATCTTTCCTAGAGCTGCAGGGAGGCCTCCCCAGCCCCTTCTCTTTCCAGGCTGAGCATCCCCAGCCCCACATGGACAGCACTCAGATCCGTGGGGGTCGAGGCTAAAGGGTGGCAAACGGCATCAGGAAGTGAGAGATGGAAGCTTTTGGAGATGGAAGGTTTGCCTCTAAATGTAGAAAAGAAATGAAAGTGGAGGGGAAAATGGTGGGACTCTGACTCTGTTCTAACTGGGGAAGATTTTCTTTTCCTCTTTTCTGTCGTGCTGCCCCAAGTTTTGTTGTTTGAAAGGAGGTTTGGCAAAATCTCCATTGTCTTCTCCATTAATAAAAAAATCCCACAAAATTCCAGCAAAATCTGACAAAATTCTTTAAAAAATCCCACAAATTGCAGAAAAAATACTCAAAACTGCAGAAAAAATCCACAAAATTCCAGAAGAATTCCACAAAAAGTACTGGAAAATCCCACAATTCTCTAATTTTTCTTTAAATCCCTCAACATTCTAGAAAAAATGCACAAAATTCCACAAAAAACCCAAGAAAATTCCCTGAATTTCCTCAAATTCCCACAAAATCGAACCAAAATCCCTCAAAATTCTTGAAATCTCCTCAAAATACCACAGAATCCCAGAAAAACTCCACAAAATTCCCTAAATCTATTCAAAATCCCAGCAAATTCCAGAACTATACCACAAAATCTCCTCCAGTTTCCACAGACGGCCAGAAATAACCCTCAATATTCCAGAAAAAAACCACAAAATTCCAGAAAAATCCTTCAAAGTTCCACAAAAATCCCACAAAAATCCCACTAAATCCCCCAAATCTTTACAAAAATCCCACAAAATTCCAGAAAAAAATCCATGAAATTCCCTAAATCTCCTCTAAGTCCTTACAAAATTTCAGAAAAATCTCACGGTTTCCCAAATCGCCTCAAAATTCCTCGACATTCCCTAAATTTTCTCAAAATTGCATAAAATTCGAAAAAACCCTACAAAATTCCACAAGAATTCCACAAAAATATTGAAATTTTCTCAAAATTCCACAAAATTCCAGAAAAATGCCACAAAAATCCCACAAAAGTCCACAAAAATCCAGGAAAATCTCACAGAATTCTTTAAGTCTCTTCAAATTCCGACAAAATTCCACAAAAATTGTTCAAAATTCCACAAAAAAATCCACAAAATTGCAGTAAAATCTGACAGAATTACACAAAAATCCCACAGAATTCAAGAAAAATTTTACAAAATTACAGTAAAATCTGATAAAATGACACAAAAATCCCAAGAATTCCACAAAATCCCACGTAATTCTACAAAAATGCCACAGAATTCTTCAAATTTTCATAAAATCTACAAAAATCCAGAAAAAATCCAACAAAATACTTTACATTTTCTCAAAATCCCACAAAATTCCAGAAAAAATCCACAAAATCCCACAAAAATCCCCAAAAATTCCAGAAAAAATCCCATAAGATTCCACAAAAATCTTACAAAATTCTCTAAACCTCTTCAAAATCACACAAAATTATTTAAATCTTCCCAAAATCTTGCAAAATTCCCGATGGATGCCATAAAATTCCACAAAAATTCTAAAAAATGCCATAAATTTCCTCAAAATTCCAGAAAATTTCCAAATAATCCCACAAAATTATTTAAATCTCCTCAAAATCCTCTAGAATTCCAGAAAAATTCTACAAAATTACCTAAATCTCATCAAAATCCTACAAAATTCCAAAAAAAATCCACAAAATTCCACACAAATCCCACAAAATTTCCTACATTTTCCCAAAATCCCACGTCTGATGGACTGACATTTCAAAAAACAAACACCTAAGGAAGTTGAAGCTGCTGGAGGCTGAGAGGAGTTTTTCTCCTGGCCCATAAGAGGCCATTGCTGAGAAGTGCCAGCAGTTTTGACTCTGTCAAAAATCTCCAAAAATCCCACAAAATTCCACAAAAATCCCACAAAATCATTTAAATATCCTCAAAATTTTACAAAAAATCCTGAAAATTTCCACAAAATTCTAGAAAAATTCCCAAAATTCCATACATTTCCTCAAAATCCCATGATTCCACAAAAATCTTACAAAATTCCCTAAATCTCATCAAAATCCCACAAAATTCCACAAAAAATACACAAAATTCCAGAAAAATCCCACAAAATTTCCTACATTTTCTCAAAATGCCACGTCTGATGGACTGACATTTCAAAAAACAAACACCTAAGGAAGTTGAAGCTGCTGGAGGCTGAGAGGAGTTTTTCTCCTGGCCCATAAGAGGCCATTGCTGAGAAGTGCCAGCAGTTTTGACTCTGTCAAAAATCTCTACAAAATTCCACAAAATTCCACAAAAATCCCACAAAATCATTTAAATATCCTCAAAATTTTACAAAAAATCCTGAAAATTTCCACAAAATTCTAGAAAAATTCCAAAAATTACATACATTTCCTCAAAATCCCATAAGATTCCACAAAAATCTTACAAAATTCCCTAAACCTTTTCAAAATCACACAAAATTATTTAAATCACCCCAAAATCCTGCAAAATTCCTGATGGATCCCACAAAATTCCACAAAACTTCTACAAAATTCCATACATCTCCTCAAAATTCCAGAAAATTCCAGGATAATCCCACAAAATTATTTAAATCTTCTCAAAATCCCTCAAAATTCCAGAAAAATTCTACAAAATTACCTAAATCTCATCAAAATCCTACAAAATTCCAGAAAAAATCCACAAAATTCCAGAAAAATCCCACAAAATTTTCTACATTTTCCCAAAATCCCATGTCTGATGAGTTGACATTTCAAAAAACAAACACCTAAGGAAGTTGAAGCTGCTTGAGGCTGGGAGGAGTTTTTCTCCTGGCCCATAAGAGGCCATTGCTGAGAAGTGCCAGCAGTTTTGACTCTGTCAAAAATCTCCAAAAATCCCACAAAATTCCACAAAAATCCCACAAAATCATTTAAATATCCTTCAAATTTCCACAAAAATCTAGAAAAATTCCCAAAATTCCATACATTTCCTCAAAATCCCATAAGATTCCACAAAAATCTTACAAAATTACCTAAACCTCTTCAAAATCCCACAAAATTATTTAAATCTCCCCAAAATCCTGCAAAATTCCCGATGAATCCCACAAAATTCCACAAAACTTCTACAAAATTCCATACATCTCCTCAAAATTCCAGAAAATTCCCAAATAATCCCACAAAATTATTTAAATCTCCTCAAAATCCTCTAGAATTCCAGAAAAATTCTACAAAATTACCTAAATCTCATCAAAATCCAAAAAAATTCCACAAAAAATACACAAAATTCCACCAAAATCCCACAAAATTTCCTACATTTTCCCAAAATCCCACGTCTGATGGGTTGACGTTTCAGAAAAGAAAGAGAAGCACCTAAGGAAGTTGAAGCTGCTGGAGGCTGAGAGGAGTTTTTCTCCTGGCCCATAAGAGGCCATTGCTGAGAAGTGCCAGCAGTTTTGCCCATTGCAAAGTGCCATCAAGCTGGGAACAGCACTTGAAGCCCTAAGGCCGGCAATTTCTCTTGGCTCTCTTTGCTTTGCGCCTTTTGAAGAGGTAGCAGGGCTCGGCTTCAGCCTCCTTCCCCCCAGGCCAGCCAAGGCCACGGGAGGGGAGCGGGGCTGGCCGCAGCTCTGCGCTTCCCGGGGAGGATGGAGACTGGCAAGTGCCAGGAGCCCCTTCTCAGAGGCTTGGCTGGGCCTTGCACAGCGGGGCTGCCGGGCCAGGCCGCTCCCTGCCTGGCCTGCACTTTGTGCCGCTGCTCAGTTTCACCACAGGCTGCCACTAAAGGCAGGGAAAGATAGCAGCTTGCAGCTTTGTGCTCAGATGATGGCCACACTCCCCACAGCAGCCATGGGAAAAAGTCTTCTAGCGTGGACAGCTCCAGCCGCTGCTCCGGCAGAGATCCCGGGATCAGCCACAAGGCCTGGGCAAGAGTTCAACCTGCTCACTACACAGATGAGACTGGCAAATTCATCCTTTTTTCCAGAGATAGGGGAAGAGAGAGAGAGTGATCAACATGGAAAGAGACAACATAAACTATCAAAAACTGTAAATAAAAGAATTAAGCTTCAGATGGGGGAGAGAAATAAGAGATGCTTTAAGAAGCTGAAATATTCTTTTGCTAAAACTATGGAGATGGACAATAGTGTTCTGAAAAATCTCCTGTAATTCCTGCAAGAGTATTTTGGGGAGAATGGAGTATTTCAAAGTGTAGACAGAAGAAAATGGTGAAGTAGTGGTGATCCCATGAGATGCTGGAACAGAAACAGAGAAGTGAGAATTGTTGAAGATTTGTGGCCCTTAAGAGACAAAGAGAAAAATTCTGTTTCCAGAGATGATCACAGAGACAGATGAAGAGAACTTTTGCCTTTGAATAACTCATCCTTCAAATGACACCATATGACCAATGACCCAGGAACACGTCTCAGAGTGAGGAGAAACGGGAGGAGAGAACTGATGGCAGAGTTTTCCAGGCAGCTGTCATCAGAGAAATAGAAAACCATGAGAAAATTAGGTTTTTTGTGAAAAACTCCATAAATTGACAAAAGAGAACTTTTTTTTCTCTACAAAGACTGATGAAAAGACTATAGCAAAGTTGAGACTGTTTTAACCACCAAGGTTTTTTTGTCTCTATGTTGTCACGTGAACAAGGGGAATAGTTGGGTAGTGGGGAAAAAGGGTTTCTGGAGGTTTTATTCTGGTTTCTTATTCTTGTAGTTTTGTTAATAAACTTTCTTTATGCCTTTCAAGTTTTTAGCCTGTTTTGCTCTTCTAATCCAGATCTCACAGCAAGAAATGAGTAAGTGTTGGGAAGGTAGAATTAGAAAGAAATTATAAATATGATTTTGTAGCCAGAAAGGCTAAGGAAGAAATACAAATGATAGCACGGTTTGAATAATTCAAAGAAACCAACCGGGCTGGTATGCCAGAACACATTCTTTCCTGCAATAAAACCAAGCTGAGACCCCTCATCCCAGCCTTATAAGGAAAGGTCTGAAGGACCCTGAGATAACTAAAAATATGCAAAAATAGCGATTTCTATAGGTTGTACACAAATGTTACTATATTAGTATACTTAGAAAGATTGGTTAGTTAAGGAATAGAATATTCAAAGGTATAGGTTATATAAGTAGTGGTATAGAAGAGCTCGGTCTCCCTCTTTTTTCTCTTGCTTGCTCTTTTTTTCCGTCTCTCTTGCCCTCTCTCTTGCCCTCTCTTGTTCTCTCTCTACCTCTCTACCCCACGCCCTGAAATAAACTTCTAACACTTAACTCGATTATAGAGGTCTTTGCCGTGTCTCTGACCGTCCCCAGAAAGCGTCTCCTACAGATTGGCGAGCCAGCCAGGAGCAGATCGTTTTCTTCAGCTGTAAGAGACCCTCATGGACGGTAACTAACACTTATCTGTCGTGCCTGCTTTCCCAGTACCGTTAGCAAGGACCACGCTGCTTAGCAGCGAGTTGGGCCGAAGCTCTTTAAAGTTGCAAGGGGAGTTCCTGAGTCCAGAGACGCTGAGGATCGGTGTCTTTTGGAGCTCTGGGAGACTCAGCCCCGGGAGTGGAGCACAGCGAGGTGCCTGGCACCGCTTGGTGCTGTGCTGGAAAGGGGTTCTGAGCTCGCTGCAGTGTTGCAAAGCAACAGCTAGAAGCGGAGCTTGGTGAAGGAACCCGAAAAGCAGCGTCTGGAGCCGCAGCAGGGGAGCCCCCACGAGAAGCTGGGATTGGATACGCTGTTTTCTCCGGTACTGAGGTTAGTGCGCACAAGTTTTAATCATGGGACAATCTTACTCTATTCACGACAGAGACCTCTATAAGCGACTAAAACATTTATTACGCTCTGAGTCCAATAATTTACCGAAACAAGAGCTAAAAGATCTTTTAGAATGGACTCTACTTAACTTCCCCAACGCTGACCGTTCAGCTGTATTTACTAGACATTTTTGGGACACGGTCGGTATTAAACTCTTTAATAATATCTCACACCGCGATATGACAGCCGCACAGCTAGTACCAGCGTGTAGAGCTCTCGTAGAACTCTTTCATAATAAGCAACAACCATCAGTGGCTGTCGCGTCGGATCCGGTCCCTACTACGCGTTTGTCCCTGGCCACGGAGGCCCGAAACGTGGCCAGGCCCGTTCCGGCCCCCCGAAACTCAGTGACTCCAGCATCCGCAGTTTCGCGCGTCCCTTCCCCACCCCCCCCCCAGCCCCCGTGATTTCGCAATCTGTTCCGGTGACCCCATCCCCCTCGGCGGACCCTGCGGCCCCCGCCCCTGCTCCCCCTCCCCCTCCCGATACTGTTCCCGCCCCCAGTGTGGCAAGCGGCGAGCTCCCCGCTCCCTCAAGAAACCCCGTCTCCGCTGTCACAACCCCCGCGCTGCCCACCCCCGGCTCTGCCCTCGCGGTGCACCCCGCCCCTCCCGCTCCCGTCACCGGTGCGACCCCGCCCCTTGACTCCGCCCCTGCGCCTCCGCCCAGCGATGTCATCGTGGCTCCTCCCCCCGTCGGTGCTGTCGCCTCAACTCCACCACCCCTCCTCCCCACCGGAGAATCTCCCGCTCCTCCCCCGCTGCACCCTGCGGCCGTCATCGCGGCTACCACTTATATTCTATCTGCGCTACAAAACCACACTGCAGCCTCTTCCCTAACTCTTCCACTACCTCCTGTCACCGCGGAGTCAGCCCCGCCGTCAGCAGCGGGTCACACCTCGGCCCCTGAGCCGACACAGACCACTGCTGCCTCGAACATCTCGTTGTTTCATTTTTCTCCGCCTCCCGTTTCGCCGCGGCCCGCAGACGTTCCAGCCTCCGCTGCCCGGTCCACCCCGGCCCCCTCAGCTCCTTCTGCTGTTTCTCTCTGGCCACGCGGTCCTGAGCCGCAGCAGGTCCCGGTTCTGCCTGCCACGAGGGCCGCCACCACCGACCCTGGACCGGAACTTACACAAACACAGTGTCAACCACAGGTTTCCACACGGTCACAAAACACCGCGCTACTCCCGCCAGCGTCTGGTCCTGTGTATTCCCCCGATCCTCTACCAGACCCGGCTGTAATATCACCAAGAACTGCCGCTTCGCTGTCAGATGCCCCCGCGCATTATAACCGCGAACAACCGAAACCTGCTTCCCTGCCCTCGCCCGTGCCGCAGCTCCCAGAGGCTTATCCGCAAGTGCAGCATCCCATTCTGCCCCCTGACCGTCCCCTATCGCAGCTACTGTCAGCCGACACTACAACTACAAGGCCGCCGCTACACCTGGCTACACAAAAGGTACAAAAGGAAAGGGGAATTTCTAACACAGTATCTGCATTAATAAATACAGGAGAGACAGTGAACTATTCTATGCATGCAACAGCTAATCCCCTGACTTTACCACTTCAAAGTGAGATTGTAAAATTCGAAGCTCCACTACACATAAATTCCCAAGAATGTTATGATGATAGCCAACTTACAAACTGGCTGGAAGTCAAAAGACAAATTTGCAAAGAAGAAAACATAAACCCCCTAGCAATGCCGGTGTTATTTAGTCAGCAGGCGGGCGGTCCAAGAACATGGACAGCTATTTCACCCCAGGAGATAAAAGAACTGCGAAAAGCGATAAAGGACAGTGGCATTTGCTCTCCATATTTTAAACAACTGCTGAAAAGTACACTAGAAGAGCATACTCTCACACCCAATGACTGCAAAAATATTGCTAGCATTACCCTTACAGATTCGCAATTTATGCTATGGGAATTGAAATGGAAGAGACTACTCAGAAATGTATTGGACAATTATAGACGTAGTAATGATCCAGATTTGCGTGCTCTCACCCTGTCAAAGCTCACAGGTGAACCTCCAGATGACCAAAATGAAAATCAGATAAACCTGCCTAGGGTAGCATTAGATGACATCAAAAAAATGGCACGGCGAGCCTTCTTACAAATTCAGCCTGCTGGAACTTTTGAAAAAGCTTATAACCTTATTAGCCAAGAAGCCTCTGAGCCATTCACAACATTTGTGGATCGTGTAATTCAAGCTGCTGAACGCCAGTGTGGTGATGATATAGCCCGTCCAATTATGATACGGGACATTATCGAAAATAATGCTAATGCCGAATGTAAGAAGGTGATCAAAGCCCTGGGAAAAGAAAAGCCAACAGTGCCAGAAATGATAGACGCTTGTAACAAAATAGGAAGTCCACAACATGTAGCAGCAATTCAAGCAACTGAATTGGGGAGAACCTTAGGGGAGAAGCTGGAAAAAGCTCTTTTAGCACAAACATCACAAGCTGCAGTAATCGCGGCTCAAGCAGAGGCACGAGATCAAAAGCTCACTAAAACCCTACTGCACATCGAAGTCTGCTGAAACCTCCACACCAGCCAGTGACCCTGCAAAAAAGAGCCAAGAAGCAGACGCCCAAGCCTGATCTACGCAGAATCTTCAAGAAGAAAGTGATCTACCAGAAGCAGCTCAAGAAAAAAAAAAATGGAGTTCTGTCGTTTACCCAAGTGCATGTTGTTTTTATCTTTTTGTTTTAATCTGTATAGTGATAATTGTAGTTTTAATAGCTATACCTTGTATACTCCAATGCATGCAGAAACTAATGAGTAGAACCGTATCTAATATCTTAGTTATTCATAGACAAAACGGGGGAGATGTTGGGAAGGTAGAATTAGAAAGAAATTATAAATATGACTTTGTAGCCAGAAAGGCTAAGGAAGAAATACAAATGATAGCACGGTTTGAATAATTCAAAGAAACCAACCGGGCTGGTATGCCAGAACACATTCTTTCCTGCAATAAAACCAAGCTGAGGCCCCTCATCCCAGCCTTATAAGGAAAGGTCTGAAGGACCCTGAGATAACTAAAAATATGCAAAAATAGCGATTTCTATAGGTTGTACACAAATGTTACTATATTAGTATACTTAGAAAGATTGGTTAGTTAAGGAATAGAATATTCAAAGGTATAGGTTATATAAGTAGTGGTATAGAAGAGCTCGGTCTCTTTTTTTCTCTTGCTTGCTCTTTTTTTCCGTCTCTCTTGCGCTCTCTCTCTTGCCCTCTCTTGCTCTCTCTCTCTACCTCTCTACCCCACGCCCTGAAATAAACTTCTAACACTTAACTCGATTATAGAGGTCTTTGCCGTGTCTCTGACCGTCCCCAGAAAGCGTCTCTTACAGATGCACTCATAACTGCCCCCGTACTAACTTTACTGGATACCAATAAGAATTTCAATTATTCGTAGATGTGAATAGACAAGCAGCACAAGGAGTTCTGACCCAAGAGTGGGCAGAAAAAAGAAGCCCATAAGGTTTCTCTCAAAATTTTTAGACCCGGTTAGTCGGGGTTGGCCTACTTGTTTGCAAGCAATTGTGGCAGTGGCTTTATTAGTAAGAGAAGAAAAAAAAAAAAAAAAAAAAAAGGGGTAACTTTCGGAGCTCCCTTGATAGTCTACATGATGTAAGAAATATCTTACAACAAAAAGCGGAAAAGTGGTTGACTGATTTGAGGCTTCTGAAATATGAAGCCATCTTAATCAGCTCGCCTAGTTTAGAATTAAGAACCACTACTGCGCAGAATCCTGCGCAGTTCCTGTTTGGGGAACCAACAGAGAAACTATTACACAATTGCATTGAAACTGTGGAATTGCAAACTAAAGTTAAACCAGATTTAGAAAATCAGGAGTTAGAAAAAGGAGAAAAGTAGTTTATAGATAGATCCTCGAAAGTTGTTGAGAGAAAAAGAAAGTCAGGATATGCTAGAGTAAATGGCATATCAGGAAGCATTGTGAAATCAGGCCCCCTGAAAGCAAGCTGGTCTGCACAAGCTTGCGAGCTTTATGCTCTCCTGAGAGCCCTCCAGGGGTTGAAAAGAAAGAGGGGGATCATCTATACAAATTCGCGGTATGCTTTTAAGGTAGTACATACTTTTAAGAAAATTTGAGAAAAAGAAGTCTGATAAATACGAAAAAAAAAAGAGTTAATCCATAGGGAAATCATTCGACAAATTCTACAGGCTGTCAGAGAACCAAAAGAAATATCAGTTGTCCATGTAAAAGGACACCAAACAGGATGGCAGTTCCACACCCGAAGTAACAACCTGGCAGACAAAGAGGAAAAACGAGCGGCTTTGTTAACCAGTCTGCAGAAAAGAGGACTGATTCCCCAAAGCACAACACTGGGATTTGCCATACACCAAATGCAGCCTGGGGATAAAGTCCTGATCAAAGCTTAGAAAGAGCTCCCCCTCAACCCTCACTGGGAAGGACCGTTTCTCGTCCTCCTGACCACAGACACAGCTGTCCGGACTGCAGAAAAGAACTGGACACACTCACCTCGAGTGAAAAAAGTAACGGATTACAACTCCTCCGAGGGGAAAGTCACCACACCTCCGAGAGAGCTGAAAATCAAACGCCGGCGTCATCACAAATGACAAGTGACGACCAGATAAGTTGTATTAATCCTGATTGTAATTGTTTTCCATTTATCCACTTCGAGTGTGCTTATTGTAAACAGATTTGGGTAGCCCACTGTTTAAGAGGGTACAAACCTAAAGGATTGTGCACAAAGTGTCTAGAGAAAGAACAGGAGGAGACTAGCCGTTTCTTAACACTTGCCACCCGGGCGGGGTCCTTGGAACTAAACTCTCCTGAGTGGTTCCTATTGTTCCAAAAGGGGTTAAGAGGCCAGTTAGATTCCAAAGCCAAGGCTTTAGAAATCGAGTGCCGAAAAACAATTAAAGTTTAAAGTACTGTGTAGGACAGACCCAACTAAATCGTCTCGGTGGGCTACTTTCAAAAGAAGGTACGCCTTAAGGACTACAAGGGCCCCTGAAGACAGTCCCTGCTGCCGAGAAGATGGTAATCCCCGCCGTATGTTCCTATACGGGCGAAGGGCAAGGCAGAGAGATGCAATGGTGGGGAATCCTGATAGTCCTGAACCTAGCCGTGTGCTTGGCCGAGGGAACGAGTCCCGAGGTACCTCCAGGGGGAGAGTCCCCTGGGGAAGTGTGAGCAGTGTCAGACTGCCACAGAAACCGGACGAAAGATTGACTGTCCTCCAGAACTGCAGAAGGGGATGTGTTTTTCCAACGGCACTCAGTATAAGATCTGTAAATTAAAGGGGGAGGTCTGGTGTTACTGCTCAAAGACAAGTTTTAAAGACGGGCAGTTTCAAACTCCTGAAAGACAAAAGATCAAAACTACCCACTTCAGGTACAAGAGAGAAGTGGGAGGGATTCCTCCGATTTCAATTTATAGTCAATGTAATAAAACCATCTAGATCAGAAGAAAAAGACAATCCACCTTTGTAGCATATTACAAAATCAATCCTATGTTACAATAAAGCGAACTTGAAAACGTGTACTATAAGTGGAAAAATGTATTAAGAAGATAGAAATTTAAAACATGAAACAAAAGCTTCCTTCAATAATGAACCAATAATTTTAGATTTGTTAAAAAGTGAAGTTGACCGGGTATGTTTACAATTTGACCAAGTATTCTGTTTCTCCAGAGATGAAGACGAGTTAAATCCTAAAAGCAAAATATCAGACTGGGAGAAAAGTGAATGTGGTTAATCTCACACTCATCCCTCTGTAAGATTGAATAAAATAATACGAATTTTTAATGTGGTCAAATTATTAGGTGGGGGACTGTAATAAAGAATTGGATGAATAAAAATTCGAAAGAAAAGGTTTAAATAAAGTATATGTAATTGTAAATGATGAAAATATGGAATGAGAAATCCTCCTCCAGGTCGAGGCAGGATTTCTCTTCCAAAGCAACAGATTGCAGCCAAGCACCCAGATAACAATCGCAAGCAGGCACATCAGCGCCGAAAGAATGGGCAGGACACGGGCCAACGAACAAACAAAGGAACGGGCCCGGACGAGATATCGCCGAGCCCGAGCATCTCCGCCCTGACCACCTGTGCTGGAGAAATGGAGAAACTAGACAAAGGAAGAGGAGCCAGCCGAGATAGCCATCGGCTCCAGGATGGGTTCCACCACTCCACCCTAATGGCCCGGACCAAAATGATATCAAAAAGACATCCTGGACCTCTTTACATATGAGGAGCCTCTGCCCAACGTCTATTGACTCTATTCTCCAGTGCCAGGAAATCTATTCTTCGAACAATCAAGAACCTCTTAGCAAAGGGTGCCTGCTTGGAATTTGGCCTCGGGACACAAACTTCCTATAAAAACCCAGGCCAAAGGACTCTCAGGCGTGGATTTGGGAGCATCTATACCTTGCGTATAGACCCTGTCCACCCAGCGCTGCGCTGCTTATTTTATTGTGGTTTTTTTTTTCTCTTTGTTCGAATTTATTATTGTTTGATAATAAATTTTCTCTTTTATATAACCCAAAATTGCCTTTGCATTTATAACAACTTCAAATTGCCTCCATTTGTGGATAAAAAGAGTTTGGACCCAGCAGTCCTAATAAAGGAGCCAGAGTGTGGGTCCAGAGGCCAAATGGCCCTCCCAAGCCAGCTGAAGGAACAGCTCTGGGCAAAGACAACACTGTTGGAATCCTGAGACCTGGGCAGGAACAATGGGAATATGTCCCTGCAGCCAAGTGTTCTCTGCCAGAACAAGTCGATGGGATGGGATATTGTTTTACAGACCCTGCCAGACCAAATCTCCCTGTTTGCCCCAACGGCCCCTTTGGAAAATGCTCAGATCCATGGGGCTCCATGTGAAGGCTGATGTGACCCTGAGGGACTTCCACACCAATTCCAGCCAGGAGCCTGGCTGTCCCTCAGGGACTGGGACTCGGCACCTCTCCAGCCGAAGGGGAAAGGACCCCAGCAAGCCTTGTTAGCCACAGACAGTGCGGTAAAGCTGAACAGCAAAGGACCTTGGGGACATTATTCTGGAATTCAAAAGGTGCCAGCTCCATGGACAACAGAATTATTGTTCCTAACGTGAATGAGGGTGAGGAAAAAGGATGAGTAGGCTTGTGATGGTAAAGCACAGAAATCCTTTCACATTGTGGTCTCCAACTAGAACAGGGCTTGGTTTCTCCGGAAGGGAAATCTCAGTCAATCCTGTAAAACTGATAATTGCATTCCTGTGTTCCACAGCACAGTTTTCTGTCAGTGTCCCTGAACTGGATCCGTTACAAGTCAGAGCCCATTGACAGAGTTTTGGCCACCCCACAGGGTGAGCCCTCCGAGGGAACCCCATTCCTCCCAACCTGAGCTGAGAACATACCCAGCAATTAGTTACATTGAGTATTTTGGCTACTTTGATCTTTAAATTTTCAAAATAATTTTGATGACTAATGCCTTGATTAAACTTCAGAGGTGTTTCTGGCAAACAAAGATCCTGGTTGACTCTCAAGATACAACTTACAGGTGTTGGGGGTTACGTGTCCTTTATTTTCTATTTAGTTCTGGCTTGCCTGTGGAATTTTTACTCATGACTTGCAGGGAAAACTTAACTGCGGGTACCTGGTGGGTGCTTGAGGAAAGATAAAGAGTTTGGCTGGGCCCAGGGGGGGAAGGGGGCAGGAAAAGGGGAGGGTGGGGACAGTTTGGTGTCTTCTTCAGCTTCGGAGAAGAACACTTTGGGTGCAGAGCTGTTGTGGTGGGGAGAAGGGAATTTTGCCATCACCCAGATGGAGCTGCTGCTTCTTCTCCTTCTTCCCTCTTCATTGGTGGCCTCGCACCCCCTGTCCTGCCGGGACGTGTGGCACTGCCAGCCACCGCCACGGAGCTGCTGATCCACCTCAGCCACTGGCCCGGGATCTCAGCTCATCCCTGCTGTTCCAGCTGAGTGTTCCTCAGAGCCCTGCAGGAGCACCAGCACTGACTGCCAACCCGAGGGGGTTTGTAAAACAAAGCCTCTCCTCCATCCTTTCCCGTCTCAGCCCAGAAAGCTGTCACGGGGTCCCTGGCTCTGTTTTCTTGCTAACGCTGTAGTTATTGTTGTTTGTTTGCCTGGGTATAAATATTAGTAAAAAACTGTTATTCCTATCCCCAGATCTCTGCCTGAGAGCCCCTTGATTTCAAGATTATCATAATTCGGAGGGAGGGGGTCTACATTTTTCATTCCAAGGGAGGCTCCTGCCCTCCCTAGCAGACACCTGTCTCTCAACACTGAGACATTTCCATTAGTAAATTTTACAAAGTTTTCAATAAAATTCTTATTGATAAATTTGCCTCCATTTCATTTCTAACAAGCTGTTCCTAAAGATCCCGTCAGGCTGTCTTAGACACTTTGGGCAAGGGATTCCTTCCAAGCTGGGCCACTTGGTGGGGGGATGGGGGCGGCCCCAGGGCGGAGGGCAGGGTGTGCAAGGCCCCTTTGTGACACGCTGCAGCACGGTCACCGTGGGATGGTGGCAACGGGAGCAGATGTCAAAGGGCCCTTTGTGACACGTGCTGCCATAGGAGCTGGCGGTGACAGGGCCACGCCACAGTGCTCGGTGCACGCGACGGGTCAGGACACGCCAGAGCGGTGCTGTGAGGAGCCCCCGCACAGCGCACTCCTTTGTGTCGGACCTGGAGCTTTTCTGAAGCACTATTACTACAGGTGACCTCGAGGCCAGACCACAGGTCTTGCTGACCTGTGGCCTTGCTGACCCTTCCTTCTTAAGGTTCTCTTGAGGGCAGACCGTGGGACTTGGTGACCCGGAGCTTTTCCGACGTGTCGCCCATCCCTGCAGTCTCTGCCCTTGAGACCAGACCACAATCCCTGTCGAGGAGCCTCCTGTCCTTGTGGCAGGGGCCCTCAACACCCAAGTGCAGGACTCGCTGTCTTGCAATCTTGCCAGGACTTGAGTCTTGCAGGTGCCTTCCAGGCACGACTGCAGGACTTGCTGACTCTGAGTTTTTCCGAGCCATCTCTCCTGCAAGCAGCCATAAATCCAGTCACTGCCATGGAGCAGCGACCCCCAAGAGTGCCCAAGTTGGCCTGGCTTGAGGAGCAGGAAGAAGAAGGCTCTGGAGCTGTCCTGGCACAGGAGTCTGAAGAGGTGCAGGAGTTCCAGGCACCACAGGAGGGTGAGTTGCAGAGCTCAGCCTTAGGGCTAGTGCCTGTTGCCAGCTTGGCCCCATCCCATTACATGCCATGCCATCCCCTGGTGCTGTTCCTATGGAAAGGATTGGAGAGTCTGGAAGATTTGGAGCAGCGACCCCCAAGAGTGCCCAAACTGGCCTGGGTGGACAAGGAGGAAGAGGAGGTCGAGGAAGAAGGTCCTGGAGCTGCCCCAGCACCAGAGACCGAAGAGGTGCAGCAGTTGCAGCCGCTGGAGGAGGGTGAGTGGCAGAGCTGGGCCACAGGGCTGGTGCCTGCGGCCATCTTGGCCCCATCCCATCCCATTGCATCCCATCTCATCCCATCCCACACTGTCCTGTGGAGACACACCCATGGACAGCACAAAAAAGGGGCTGGGGCTGCCCCCGCAGCAGTGGCCGTGCTGCATCCCCTGGGGCATCCCGGGACTGTCCCTGCCTGGGGAACGCAGGGCTGGGCTGTGCTCTCCGGCCTCTCCCGCAGCCCCTCAGCTCTGGCTGCTCTTTGCCAGATGCAGCCATGGACGGCACACAAGAGCAGGACACCGCCCGTGGCCGCTTCCGCAGAGCAGCGCAGGTACCTGCAGCCATCCCCACCTGGGCTGGGCCTGCTGGCACTGCTCAGCCCAGCACCGCACTTGGAGCACTCCATGCAACTTCCCTGCCTTCCTGCCCTTCTCCTACAGTTTCTTTACCAATACATCAAGAGAATTGGCAAGGAAGACACCAGTCCCATGGACACTGAGGTCAAGACATCCTCAGAGGTCTTGGTAGAACAGAGCACCGCTGCCCAGCTGGATCTGCTTGTAGAGACGGCTCTTTTCAATCCAGAGCAAGTAAGCAGCCTGTGGCCAGCCTTTGATCCTCCAGCAATTGCTTGGCTTTCCCAAGCCACGCCTGCTGCTCACTTGAAGCTTTTGAGGCCATGGCAGCGTGCTGGAAGAGAAGCACTTGTCTGGGGAAGAAGCTGGGCACATTGCTGACTCCCTCTGCTGGCATTCCAAGTCTCCCTGTGCCTTCTCCAGGTGCCCGGCGTGGTGAGGTACATCCACCAGTGGCTCATGGCCAATGAGGCTGCTGAGCACAGGATGGACTGGGCCCTGATGCAAGTGGCCGAGGCAGAGCCCGATGATGTGGCCATCACTCTCCTGCGGGTGGCCCCAACGTGTGACAGGTATGGGGCCCAGCTGCCCCGAGGCCTCAGGGCTCCCCAGCCCATCACCCTGTACAGCCCGGCCCAGGGCTGTGAGCAACACAGATTTGCAGGGCCCTCTGGCTGCTCCCTTTGCCAGCCCTGCTACAAAGTCAGCCCCCGAGCCCGCTGCCGTGCTGCCAGCCTGCCCCTCAGGGGCCTGTCCCCACAGGGCTGGGCTGCCTGGCTGCTGCTGCCGCTCAGGGCCAGTGGGCACAGGCAGAGCTGGCGGCCAGCTCAGCTCCCCGCTGCTGCCCAGCCCACGGTGCTGTGTCTGACCCCGCAGAGCTGCTATGGCCATGTGGACGACCATCTTGCTCTCGCCCTGGATTTCAGAGGAAGTGACACCGCTCCTCATCAATGTGGTGGGGAGCTGGCCGCAGAAAAACCTGGGCACCTCTGATGGGGACAAGACGGCTGTCTTTTCCCTGACTGTGAGTTTCTGGAGCTGGCCTTTGCTCACCGCAAGGCCGGCCGCCTCTCCAGCAGCTCTGTTGCCTCCTTCCCCCACTGCATCTCCCTGCTTCAGGCACTGGCCACAAACCTGGCCTAGGGGCAGCTTCAGGGCCACCAGGCCCGCTGCTCCCCCTGCGTCTGCCCCGGCCTCTCCCTGCCACGCTCAGGCCCTGCCACACGGACGCCCCGGCACTGAGCGCTGTCTCGGGCTGCTTTGTCCTCTGCAGGCAACTCTGGTGATGTGGAAGATCCTCCAGGGGCCCTGTTGCCCACAGATCCTCACAGTCTATTTCCCCCGCCTCTTTGTGCATCTCCTCTTCCAAACGTACTTCAGTACTTTGTATATGACAGAGGACGTCCATACCTTCTGGAAGGAATGCCAGGAGCAACACGGCCTCTCCACCAGCCCCAACAGGTGCTCCATGCCACTCCTCCTGTCCCTGCCACTTCCCCAGCCTCACAGCCAGCGCTCCCAGCGTCACCTGGGCTTTGCTGTGCACACAGGTTTGCAGTGCAGACCCTGAAGGCCCTGCTCTGCAGTCTCCACTTGGAGCATGTGGTGGTGGCAATGGAACGCAAGCGTGGCTGGGACACGCTGCTCTGTGCTGACACCCACCACTATGCCGTGGGTCTGCTGGCCAGGTGAGCCCCCCATCTCCCCACTGCCTCTGACGTTTGTGCCCCCTGCCCGGGATGCCCCCCACAGTCCCCGTGGCCATGGGCCTGAGGACCTCGTCACCGAGGGATGGCCAAGGAGACTGCAAAAGGCTGTGAGAGGAGGGTGCCCAGGAGCAGCCACATCTGAAGGGCCCACATCCCCTCACAGGGTGCTGGGGCAGTAGGACAACTGTGTCAGTCAGTCCTGGGAGAGGTTTTTTGCACCCTTGCTGAGACTCTTTCTGCCATTTTCTGCCTTCCAGGGTAATGCGCCGTGCATCCGCCCACTTGTGCAAAAGCATCTTAAGCTACCTGCTTGAGGTGCTCAGCAAACCGTTGCCACACTGGGATGTCTCTGCCATGGCATTCCTTGTGGAGGTGAGCCTGATGGCCAGCACTACCTCGCTCAGCTCCCTGCCAGCCCTGTCCCCTGGCATAGCCACAGCTGCCTGGGACGGCACCCGCGCCCTGTGCTACTGCCTGGGCCCAGCCCTGCGCACTTCCAGGCTCCTGCCGGCCAGCTCCCCTCTCACTGCCCTGTGCCTTTCAGCTCCTAGATTGCCTGGACTTGAGTGACTGTGGTGACAGCCTAATGGAGATCTTGTATAAGTACCTGTGGTACAACTCCACAGAGATGCATCACCAGGTGCTCAGGGCTCTCCTCCTGCTAAAGGACCGTCCCTCCATGGTGAGAAGGGGGCAGCAGCTGAAGCCGTGTGGGCAGCATGAGGCTGGGCAATGCTGTCACTTGGCCTTGGCTGGCCTTTGCCTTGGGCGCTGAGGCAGCTCCTCCCAGCTCTCCTGCCTCCTGCTTCAGCTGCCCGAGTGCTTTGGGACAGCCCTTTGGCCTCTGGGCCCTGCGGCAGCTGCCCGGGCTTTCACACCCTTGTGTTCTGCACAGGCCGAAAGAATTCAGAGCCTGACAGGAAGACTAGTGCACCTCCTGTGGGACTTGGACAGTGATGTGGCCAGGATGAGCATTGCTCTCCTGAGCTATATTTTCCTGGATGAAGAAACCCCAATATCCTGGCGCAGGGCCCTGCAGCTGGCTGAGCCGCTCCTGAAACTCCTGGACAATGTAAGGCTCTGTGCCCCAGCCACGGCCACTGCCTGCTGCCCGGACACTTTGTGCCCTGTGCATTTGCAGGCCTGCGCCAATGTGGGCCACAAGAAGCCAATGATGAGGTCATTTTTCCTTCCTTCCTTTCATACAGCCTGATAGCCAGGTGCAGCTGCTCTCCATGTCTCTCCTTCGAAGAATGATGTCGTCGGCAGAAGAAGAAGGAAGAAAGCCCCTGAAGGAACGACTGTACCAGAGCCTGCTCCCACTCTTTTTCCACTGCCAAGATGAGAATCGGCATGTGGCAGAGGTGAGGACTCCTGGGCTGCTGCTGCGCCTTGGCAGAGGGCTCAGCTGCCTCCTGCCCTGACGCAGGCTTGCAGGCTGCAGCCTCCTCCAGCCCTTGGCACTGGGACACTCCTGTGCCCTGCCTTGTGGGGCCATTTGCGGCTCTCTGCTGCTCCCCAGGCCTCTCGGACAACGCTCCTTCGCGCGGCTGGCTTTCTGAAGAGGCCAGACCTGGAAAAAGCTGTGAGGAAGGAGAAGCTGTGGAAGTTTGCCAAGCTCGTGGTAAGGGCGGGCTGCAAGTGCCAGCCAAAGGCTAGAGAAGCCCCCTGGCCCCGGTGCTCAGTGTGTGGGGCTGGCAGCTGTGCCTCTGCCCACTGCTGCAGCCGGGGGCCGCACGGCTTCTCAGGGCTGGCCGGGCACGGGAGGCCGGGACTGGCCGCAGGCAGCAGCGCCCGGCCGAGGGGCAGAGCCCGCGCCAACCCTTCCCTCCTGCCGCTCTCTCCAGCTGGCAGACCACAGGATCCCCTTGGCCCAGCACCTGCGCCGGGCCCTGCAGTACCTGCAGGACCCACAGGAGACCCTGCGAGCGGCGGCCATCAGGGTCATCGGTGAGTCCCGAGCCCGGGCTCCCTCCCCGCCCCGCCGCAGCTCGGCCCCAGCCCCGGCTGCTGCCCCGGCAGCGGCACCCGGGCCCGGCGCCCTGGAGCCCCGGCTGCCCTCGGGGCTGCTGCTGCCGGCCTCTGGCAGCCGTGCCCTTGGGCTGGGTTAGGATGCGGTAAGGGCCCGGGCTGAGCCCTGCCGGGGCAGGAGGCCGTGTGGCCACAGGGCTGGCAGCGCCGCTGGCAGGGAGCTGTGCTGCTGGGACCCTGACAGGCTCTGTGTTCTCAGGGATGGCCGGGGAGCAGCTGAGGGGGCAGCACGCAGAGCTCCAGGTGTTGTGCAGAGGTGAGCCAGGGCAGCGGGCTGACAGCAGTGGCTGTCGGGGGCAGCTGCAAGCCCTGGCCAGGCTGTGGAGGGCTCTGCTCCCTGTGCCGATGAGGGACGGCGTGGGCAGAGCACAGTGAGATTTCAGGGCCACGTGGGGCATTTGTGGCCAGCAGCTTCGGGCTGACCCCCTTGGTCCCTGCTCCCTCCTGGCCAAGGCAAGAGCCGGCTGGCATGGCCCTGGCAGGGGGCTCTCGATGGGCCCCCACAGCTCTGGGGTCTGACCGTGGCTCTGTTTGTCTCTCTTGCAGCCCTCGAACGCCTGACGGAGGACAGAAGCGGTGCCGTGTCAGATCTGGCACTTGAAACGCTGTATGTCCTCCGGGCCATCCAGAGTGCCCGTTACTCCATTCTCCAGAGGATGCAAGACCAAATCCTCAGGGCATGGAGGACACGGCCTCGTCTGTCGGGCCTGGGCTGGCTGCGCTGCTGGAGGTGTACTCAGAGCTGACCTGAGAGGCTCTGTCTTCTGGGGCCACATGGGCCAGCCAGGATTTTTTTTTTCATAAGGGTTGTTCTTTTCCTTTTTTCTCTTCTTTTTACTATGTAAATAATGTAGGATATGTTAGGGCTGAGAGGCTCTGTCTTCTGGGGCCACATGGGCCATCTGTTAGTTTTTGTTTGATAGAGATTGTTCTTTGTTTCGTTTCCATCTAGTATGTAAATAATATAGGATATGTTATAAACCACAAGAGTCCCAAGACCTTTCCTTTGCTGCCCAGGGTGTGCGGGGCATAGGGGAAGAGAGGGAAAAGGGTTCTTGTGTTCAGCAACCTGCCAGGGCATGCAGTGGTGCAGGGGAAATGGCCAGAAGCCCCTTGGCCTTTGGTGGTTGTGCTGAAGCCACAAGCCCTGTGGCAGGCAGGAAGCGCCATCTGTGTCCTGCTGCCCATGTGTTGCTGCCGTGATGGCTGAGGAGCTGCTGGAGCTCCTGTGGGGCTGCGGCGCTGCTGCCGGGCCAGGCTGGGGGAGCCCCTGAGGGCACGGGGTGCTGGGAGGCCGTGAAGGGATGAGGGGCTGCGGAGGCCCAGACGGGACAAGGCAGTGGGAAGGCACGAGGGGGATGTGTGAGGGAGTGGGTGGCAGGAGGTTCCAAGGGGACAGAAGGCCCTGGAGGAGCCGGGGTGGTGGGAAGCCCTGAGGAATCGGATGTCAGAGGCCATAAGCAGCCCCCGGGCAGCCGCCTGGTCCCTGACACCCGGCTGCTCCGGTGCTGTCCCAAAATGTCCCCCAGGCCTGCAGCAGAAGGCCTGGAGGCTGGGACACCACCCCAGCGGGAGGGTGGGGACAGCCCGAGGTGCCCAGGCTGGGCTAGCTGGGGACATGGAGGGCAGGTGGTGCTGCCAGGCCACGGCCACTGGGTGCCTTCAGGAAGGGGCAGTGGGCAGAGGCAGGGCTGGCGGCCAGCCCGGGCCCTCGCGGCTGCCCAGGCCACGCTGCTGTGACCGAGGCCCCCCTGACACAGAGCTCGGGGCCCACAGAGCTGCTGCCACCATGGGGAGGGTGGCGATGTCTCCTCCAGCAGGGCTGCCCAGTGGCTGCTGCCCAAGCGGCTCTGGAGCCCACAGAAACAGCAGCAGAGTGTGCCCAGGAACAGCAGCAGCCCCAACGTCAGCACCTGCGCACTGAGGCGTCCGCAGCAGCCGGGTGCCAAACAGGGGGAGGCTTTGGGCACAATTGCCTTTGCTTTGGCAAAAGGCTTCAGCAGAGTTGGCCACAATGGCTTTCTCTTCACTTGCAGCCTCACAGCAACGCTTGGCAGCTTCAGCTGCAGCCTGTGCCCGTGACTGACTTGGATGGCCGTGCTTGAGGGCGAGCTCGCCTTCCACACTCAGGTGTCCCAAGGCAGCGGCATTGGCACCATCCTGAGTGAGAGAGAGAGAGAGAGAGAGAGAGAGAGAGAGAGTCTGATGGGGCAGCTGCCCTCCCTGTCATCTGTCCAGGCACCTTAAAGACACATGAAACCAAATCCTGGACTTGCTTGGAACAAAGGAAGAAGCAGCATGTGCTGAAAAAAACCAGGGACTTACACGGCTCAGTTTTGCTCTCCACTTGGGCAATCCCAGAATCCCTGAGCACTTGGTGTTGCAAAGTATCATCAACATCATCCAGCCTCCAACCACCCTGCCATGGGCACAGGTGGTGTGCAGGCACAGGTGTCACTAGAATTGGGAGAACACTTTTCCATGTTGACCTTTTCCTCTCCTGGATTTCAAGCAGAGATGAAAACATCATCTGGTGAATGACAGGTGAATAGTGTAGCTCACAGAACTAGGAGTAGGAGTCTCCAGTGGCCCATGGTGTGTCCATTCAACCATTGTTAGATTGTCCAGTTGGAGCTCAGCGCGGTGCAGCCCGGGCACAGGCACCACGCTGGTCCATTTCAGCATCCCAAAGTCGTGGTGGCTCCCTGTGCACCCATTGTCTCCTGAATCCATTCTTGAATTCCCAGTTACTGCTGTGCTGGACATGAGAACACAGGAGCAGCTTGTTTGCCTCATTCTTGCCTTTTGCTGCTCCTGCCTAAAGGAATCAGCAGGACTATATGCTGATGGAATGGGATCGCCGAACAGCAGGGACTTTGTCTGTAGAGTCTAAAACTAAAACCTTGTCTGACTGTTCAGACACTCTAAAATCCAGGGTGAGAATGACAGCTTTGGTATGGAAGAATCCTAGAAATCATGACTTGTGATTTTTCTAGTCAAGGATTTGAATGCCAGTGTGGAAACTACCAAAATATTCAAACTTGTTTTCATTGGCAACCCTTTTGAAATGGCATCAGCACACCTCCAGGGGACAGGGTATGACAGTGGGGACAGTACTTGGCAGCTCATGGCTTCAGATGTGGGAGGTAAATATTTTCCCTAGGTACACATTGAAGTTGAAGTTTTCCCAGGGTTTGGATTGACTCGTCATTGCAGGTAACTTTAATCAATGCAAAAGGATGTAAAAGCAGAGTTTCTGGAGAATGTGCACTAGGGAGGGAATAGGGAGAAAATCTTGAACACAGCCAGCAGGCTCTGGAAAAATTGATAAAAATTAAAATTAAAAATAGATGTAGCACTGTGACTGTTCAGACAGGACTCTTTGTGTCTGGAGGTGATCGTAAAACATTTTAAAATCTTAGGAAATTCGGGAACTCAGAAAGAAAGTTAGGCTTGGCAAGCCCTGGGAAAAGTAGGCCCTGGAAATGTTAGGCCTTGTGCTTGCTAAAGATCATGTGAAACTGCACCTGTGTAATCAATATATGATAAATGATAGAATTGTTAGATGTGATTAGATATAATTATTGTTTAAAGAACATGAGGAACAATGTTAGGGGGCTGGGGTGGGATCACGAGAAATCCATGCTAGGGTAAAAACAATGCATACAATAGAACAATGTAAGTTTAATAATTAATATGTAAGTTATATAATGATAGAGTACCAAACATGTTCAGCTCAAAAGCAAGATGGGTCAGATTTGGGTCTGTGTACCCCTGACACCCAGAGCTCTTCACTAAAGCACCTGCATATAATCATTGTGTGATGATGTGTGTTCCTGAACTCTAACATTTTGGTGCCCCAGATGGGACCTTGTGAGTGCTGCTGAGCGAGCTCGCGACCCGATCCTGCTCCAGCCGGCACCGAGGGATTCTCGGGGAGCCCATCAGCCGCGACCGTCTGCGCTGCTCACAGCGTCTCCAGGAGAAGAGGTAAGGTGCTTTCACTTTGGTTTGGGTGCCTGCCAATAAGACGCAGCAAAAGCTGCGCTTGGTTGGGCTAAAGGAATTCCTGTTGGGATTGCCTGGGCGCCGTCCGTCAGACGACTGCGAAAGCGTTGCAGGTTCGGCATTTGTGGTGTATTGTAGTTGTGACATGGAGAAGCTTAAAGGGGTTTTGGGCAGCAATGCTCTCATAGCAGGAACTTCTCCTTTGGGGTGCTTATTAGCACATTGGAAACAAGGTCACTTTGGGGAAGAATTACATAAGGCTGAATTGATTTTGGTGAGATCTCCCCACGGAAAAAGACCCCTGTGACACTGTCTCATCTGTTGGTAGCTATAACCTCTCTCTTTCTTTACTTTGTTTTCTTTCTCCTCTCTCTCTCTCTCTCTCACTCCCTCTCCTCTATCACATAGTCTTTGTTATCACTAAAATAAATGTACATTATTGCTGTTGTGATTTCAACTGAAATCCCTTGTGTCCTTTTTGCCCTCTGAGATCAAAGAAACTTCTCGCGACTCCCACTGGCGTTAGCGAATCGTGACATTTAAACTGGAGTCACGGACAGGATTTCTGACAGACAGAAGGGGCTGCAGGTTTGTTGTGCAGTCTGTATTAGGGGAAAGATGTTTTGCTCCAGCCGCACCCAGCCCGACACTCCCAAGAGAGTGAGCGGTGTCTAGAAAGCAAGGGGGGCAACTCAAATTTCCCACAAACTGCACCGCCGAGGTGAAAAGCACCCCACACTCACTTGAGGGCTCTGTCTGCAGAATTTCACAAAAGATCTCTTAGTGCAAAAGGGTGGGAATGTTTTTGTTGTTGTTGTGTGTGTGAATTTTGAGTGCTTGGTGTAGCAAAGAGACAATCAGAATTTTAAACTGAAAGAGTGCCTCCTGAGCAGATTTGGTCTTTTTACCCACACAGGGAAGCAAAAAGCAGTGTGGGTGTGGGTGTGGGTGTGGGTGTGTTTATAATTGAAGTTTATACCTCCCTATAGTGGTTTTCCCTTTGTAAAAATGACTGAAAAGGGCAGTGCTGAAGTTAAAGCTGCATTTTGTGCTCTGTTAGCAAAACACAATGCCAGACCTTCTGTGGGAGGGGAAAAGCAGGCGCTTAGTTAGTGGTTTAATTTGGAAAATGTGATTGATAGAGTGTGTTCTTTACAAGATGAAAGAAAATTTAAATTGGTCAAAAATCAAACTCTACTCTGCTCAGTTTTGGGAGCTTGTTTTACAGCAGCTCCAAAAACTGGCTTTAAGCAAAGAATTGAGGAAAGAAGAGGGGGAAACCTCTGTCCTGAATCAAATTTACCCTCCAAAAGAGCTAATTCATTCCAGTAGAAATGATGGACCTGTAAAAATGGCAGAAGAAAAATCAGAGAAAGCAAAGGTGTTAGATGCATTGGTTCTCTTAAGGAAAACCCAGACAAGGGAAAAGAAATCTCTCACTGCCAGTATTGGTGGTCACTGGAGATAAAGAAGGGGGTCCCCAGCAAGGTAATAGATGGCTTCTCACTTCCAAGTTGAGTGAAGTTGTTTCTAATTGGCACTGTCCCAAGTTCATTGTATGGAATGCCCCATTGGATAACCCAGCACAGCTCCACAGGCTCTGGGCTGTGAGCCAAAGCCGTCTCCTTCTCAGCTTCTGGGAGTGGAGCCCAAAGAGCCTCAGAATCAGGGAAACTGGGAACTCTGCCTCTCCTGGGTGAGCAGAGAGGCAGAGGTTGCTTTTATTTCAAATGCTCACGAGAAATAACAAAACTGGAGACATATTGATTACAGCAATAGTGTGTAGAGAATATTTGAACAGAAGGTGGGCATGATATTTTAGTAAAGGCCTGTCTGCACAAACCAGCTTTTGGTATAAGTTGTGATATTAAAGGCTCATGTCCTTGAAACTTTCCTGAAGCAGAGAGAATGAAGCAAAACAACATCCTTGCGTATAAGAGAAAAAATGTAAACCTGTGTGGATTAACCAAGAATAACTTGCTTAGCCCGGGAACCCTGTAAAACCCTATAAAAGTGTGCTGAAGATAGAAATAAATGGTGTTCTCCATACTTCTGTGAAGGCTAGGCTGAATAGTCTGAGCGGTTTCTCAATAATAGTGGGTCCTATACATCCACTTTTTACTTTTGTAGTTAACACTGGAGCCCAAATTTCTGTGTTGACCAATAAAGACTAGTGCAGGATTTGAGAGCAATATATGGAATAACTAAAGATATTTACCCAGTGGTAGCTAATCCTTGCACATTGTTAACATCTATAAAAGAGAAATAGAAATGGTTTACTGTACTTGATTTAAAAGATGCCTTTGTCTGCACACCCCTTGACAAAAAAAGTAGGAAACTGTTTGTCTTTGAGTGGGAAAGTCCAGAAAATAGAAGGAAAACTCAGCTCACCTGAACACGACTCCCACAAGGATACAAGAACAGTCCAACCCTATTTGGAAGCCAGCTGGGGAAGGAGCTGGAGATTTGGACTGAGAACGGGCAAGTACTGAGAAAACAATACCTGCTGTTACAGTATATTGATGGGGTACTGATAGCTACAGAAGAGAAAACAACCTGCATAAAGGTAACAATTGAAATTTGAAATCAGCTGGGAATGGGAGGATATAAGGAGTCTAAAGAAAAGGCACAAATTGCCTGGCAGAGTGTGATTTCCCTGGGATGTGAAATCTCACCAGGGCAATGTAAGCTGGGTACTAATTGTATTCAAGCTATTTGTGCTATTCCAGAACCCCAGAACGTGCATGAGCTGCGAGTCTTCCTTGGGATGACAGGGTGGTGCTGCCTGTGGATCATGGACTATGGACTAATTGCAAAAGCCCTGGATGAGGCCCAGAAGACGCAGCCGTTTACCTGGGGCAGAGCACAGAAGGAGGCCTTCCTCAAACTGAAGGAGGCATTGACAACTGCTCCGGCGTTCGGATTGCCAGATTTGTCCAAAGATTTCCAGCTGTTTGTGCATGAAAGACTACACCTAGCACTGGGAGTGCTGAGCCAAGGTTTGGGAAGCTGGGAAAGGCCGGTAGGCTGCTTTTCCAAACAGCTTGACAAGGGGAGTGCTGGATGGCCTTCATGCCTGCGGGCAGTTGCAGCCAGCGTGATGCTGCCACAAGAAGCCAGGAAACTCACCATGGGTAGACACATAGATGTCTCTGTGCCACACATGGTGAGCACTGTTTTAGAACAAAAGAGGGGCCATTGGCTATCTCCAAGCAGGATGATGAAATTCCAGGTAATCCTGACTGAGCAGGATGATGTCACACTAAAGACAACTGACCTCTTGAATGCAGCTCTGTTCCTGGGTACCACAACTGAAGAAGGCCCATTAGAGCATGACTGTGTAGAAGTAATAGAGGACACCTATTTGGCAAGAGAAGACCTGAAAGACATCCCACTGGAGCAAGCAGAGTGAGAGCTATTCACAGATGGAAGCAGCTTGGTGGAGAACGGGACCAGATACGCTGGATATGCGGTAACAGCAGTCAGTGCAATAGTGGAGGCAAAAGCATTATCAGCAAATGCATCTGCCCAGAGGGCAGAACTGGTTGCCTTAAGCAGAGCACTAGAATTGAGTAAAGGGAAAAGGGGAAACATCTGGACTGGCTCAGAGTATGCTTTGGAGTAGTGCATGTCCACAGAGTGCTGTGGAAAGAAAGAAGACTGCTGTCTGCTCAAGGCACACACATTAAACATCAAGATGCAGTCCTGCAATTGATAAAAGCAATACAAAACCTGAACAAGTAGCAAATATGCACTGCAAAGGACACCAATCAGGAAACTCCAAAATTTGTGAAGAAAATGGAAAAGCAGACTGGACAGCTCGACAGATTGCTCGAGAAGTGCAAAGAACAATGGCATTGATTTCTTTAAAAGTTAATGTATCTCAATTTAATTTGCCTCCAAAACAAATATATTCAGTAGGAGATGAGAAATTGGGGCATTTGCTAAATGTTTTGAGTTTTGAGACAATTTAGGGAATTTTGTGGGATTTTCATGGAATTTTGTGAGAAATTGAGGAGATTTAGGGAATTTCGTGTGATTTTTCTGGAATTTTGTGGACCTTTGTGTAGATTTTGTTGGATGTTTCTGGAATTTGTTAAGGTTTTGAGGAGATTTAGTGAATTTTGTGGGATTTTTCATGAATTTTTTTTATATTTGAGGACATTTTGTAGGATGTTGGTGGAATTTGGTAGGGTTTTGAAAAAAGTTAGGAATTTTTGTGAGAGTTTCTGGGATTTTGAGGTAACTTGAAGAATTTTGAGGGATTTTTCTTAGATTTTCTGTGAATTGATGGAGATTTTGTGGGCTGTTTCAGGAATTTGGTTGGGTTTTGAGAAGATTTAGGGGATTTGTGGAATTTCTCTGGAAATTTGTGGTGCTTATCATAAATTTTGTGGGATTTTTCTTAAATTTTGTGGACATTTGTGGAGATTTTGTGAGATGGTCCTGGAATTTTGTGAGATAATGAGGAAATTTAGTTTTTTTTGAGGGATTTTTCTTGAATTTTGTGGACATTTGTGGAGATTTTGTGGGATGTTTCGGGAATTTGGTTGGATTTTGAGAAGATTTAGGGAATTGTGTGGGGCTTTTCCAGAATTTTGTGGGATTTGGAGGAGACTTGAAGAATATTGAGGGATTTTTCCTAGATAATGTGGAAGTTTGTGGAGGTTTTGTGAGATGTCTCTGGAATTTTGTAAGGTTTCCAGAAGATTTAGGGAATTTTGTTGCATTTTTCTGCAATTTTGTGGGGCTTTTCCAGAATTTTCTATGATATTGAGGAGATTTTGTGGGATGTTTCTGGAATTTTGAGGGAATTTTTGTCGGATGTGTACGAGACATGAAGAATTTTTTGGGATTTTTCTTTGATTTTTTTGGAAGTTGTCGGAGATTTTGTGAGATGTTGCAGGAATTTGTTTGGGTTTTGAGAAGATGTAGGGAATTTTGTGGGATTTTTCCTGGAATTTTGTGGAATTTCTCTAGAATTTTGTGGGATATTGAGGAGATTTTGTGGGATGTTTGTGGGATGTTTGTGGGATTTTGAGGAGACTTGAAGAATTGTGTGGGATTTTTCCTAGATTTTGTGGAAATTGTTGGAGATTTTGTGAGATGGTGCAGGAATTTGGTTGTGTTTTGAGAAGATTGAGGGAATTTTGTGGGATTTTTCCTGGAATTTTGTGGAATTTCTCTAGAATTTTGCGGGATATTGAGGAGATTTTGTGAGATGTTTGTGAGATTTTGAAGAGACTTGAAGAATTTTGTGGTATTTTTCTTGAATTTTGTGGGAATTTGTGGACATTTTGTGGGATCTGGCTGGAGTTTGGTAGGATTTTGAGAAGATTGAAGGAATTTTGTAACATTTTCCTGGAATTTTGAGGATTTCTCTTGAATTTCTTGGAATCTGGAGGAGACTTGAAGAATTTTGAGGGAATTTTCTTAGATTTGGTGGAAATTTGTGGGGATTTTGTGAGATGTCTTTGGAATTTTGTAATGTTTGGAGAAGATTTAGGGAATTTTGTGAGGATTTTCCAGAATTTTGAGGGGCTTTCAAGAATTTTGTGGGAGTTTTCTTGAATTTTGTGGAAATTTGTTTAGATTTTGTGAGATGGTTCTGGAATTTTGTGGGATATTGAGGAAATTTAGTTAATTTTGTGGGATTTTTCTTGAATGATGTGGACATTCGTGGCCATTTTGTGGGATGTTACAGGAATTTGGTAAGGTTTTCAGAAGATTTAGGGAATTGTGTGGGGCTTTTCCAGAATTTTGTGGGATTTTTCTTTGATAATGTGAAAATTGGTGGAGGTTTTGTGAGACGTCTCTGGAATTTTGTAATGTTTGGAGAAGATTTAGGGAATTTTGTGGCATTTTTCTGCAATTTTGTGGAATTTCTCTAGAATTTTCTGTGATATTGAGGAGATTTTGTGGGATGTTTCTGGAATTTTGTGGGATTTTTCTAGGATTTGGAGGAGACTTGAAGAATTTTGTGGGATTTTTGTGGAGATTTTGTGGAAATTGGTGGAGATTTTGTGAGATGTTGCAGGAATTTGTTTGGGTTTTGAGAAGATTCAGGGAATTTTGTGGGATGTTGCGGGAATTTTGTGGAATTTCTCTAGAATTTTGTGGGATATTGAGGAGATTTTGTGGGATTTTGTGGGATGTTTGTGGGCTTTTGAGGAGACTTGAAGAATTGTGGGGGAATTTTTTTAGATTTTCTAGACATTTGTGGAGATTTTGTGGGATATTGCAGGAATATGGTTGGGTTTTGAGTAAATTTGGGGAATTTTTGAGATTTTTCTGCAATTTTGTGGGATTTTGTGGGATGTTTGTGGGATTTTGAGGAGACTTGAAGAATTTTGTGGGATTTTTCTTGAATTTTGTGGCAATTTGTGGAAATTTTTTGGGATGTGGCTGGAGTTTGGTAGGGTTTTGAGAAGATTGAAGGAATTTTGTAACATTTTCCTGGAATTTTGAGGATTTCTCTTGAATTTTGTGGGATTTCGAGGAGACTTGAAGAATTTTGAGGGAATTTTCTTAGATTTTGTGGAAATTTGTAGACATTTTGTGAGATGTCTGTGGAGTTTTGTAATGTTTGGAGAAGGTTTAGGGAATTTTGTGGGATTTTTTTAGAATTTTGAGGAGCTTTTCAAGAATTTTGTGGCAGTTTTCTTGAATTTTGTGGAAATTGGTGGAGACCTGAAGAATTTTGAGGGAATTTTCATAGATTTTGTGGAAATGTGTGGAGATTTTTTGAGATGTCTGGTATTTTGTAATGTTTTGGGAAGATTGTGGGAATTGTGTGGGATTTTTCTGGAATTTTGAGAGGCTTTCAAGAATTTTGTGGGAGTTTTCTTGAATTTTGTGGCAATTTGTTGAGATTTTTGTGAGATGGTTCTGGAATTTTGTGGGATATTGAGGAAATTTAGTGATTTTAGTGGGATTTTTCTTGAATTTTGTGGACATTCGTGGAGATTTTGTGAGATGTTGCAGGAATTTGGTAGAAATTTGAGAAGATTTAGAGAATTGTGTGGGGCTTTTCCAGAATTTTGTGCGATTTGGAGGAGACTTGAAGAATTTTGAGGGATTTTTCTTAGATTTTTCTGGAAATTGTTGGAGATTTTGTGAGATGGTGCAGGAATTTGGTTGTGTTTTGAGAAGATTGAGGGAATTTTGTGGGATATTTCCTGGAATTTTGTGGAATTTCTCTAGAATTTTGTGGGATATTGAGGAGATTTTGTGAGATGTTTGTGGGATTTTGAGGAGACTTGAAGAATTTTGTGGTATTTTTCTTGAATTTTGTGGGAATTTGTGGACATTTTGTGGGATCTGGCTGGAGTTTGGTCAGGTTTTCAGAAGATTCAAGGAATTTTGTAGCATTTTCCTGGAATTTTGAGGATTTCTCTCGAATTCTGTGAGATTTGGAGGAGACTTGAAGAATTTTGAGGGAATTTTCTTAGATTTGGTGGGACATTTGTGGAGATTTTGTGAGATGTCTGTGGAATTTTGTGGGATATTGAGGAAATTTAGTGATTTTTGTGGGATTTTTCTTGAATTTTGTGGCAATTTGTGGACATTTTGTGGGATGTGGCTGGAGTTTGGTAGGGTTTTGAGAAGATTGAAGGAATTTTGTAACATTTTCCTGGAATTTTGAGGATTTCTCTTGAATTTTGTGGGATTTCGAGGAGACTTGAAGAATTTTGAGGGAATTTTCTTAGATTTTGTGGAAATTTGTAGACATTTTGTGAGATGTCTGTGGAGTTTTGTAATGTTTGGAGAAGGTTTTGGTAATTTTGTGGGATTTTTTTAGAATTTTGAGGAGCTTTTCAAGAATTTTGTGGCAGTTTTCTTGAATTTTGTGGAAATTGGTGGAGACCTGAAGAATTTTGAGGGAATTTTCATAGATTTTGTGGAAATGTGTGGAGATTTTTTGAGATGTCTGGTATTTTGTAATGTTTTGGGAAGATTGTGGGAATTGTGTGGGATTTTTCTGGAATTTTGAGAGGCTTTCAAGAATTTTGTGGGAGTTTTCTTGAATTTTGTGGCAATTTGTTGAGATTTTTGTGAGATGGTTCTGGAATTTTGTGGGATATTGAGGAAATTTAGTGATTTTAGTGGGATTTTTCTTGAATTTTGTGGACATTCGTGGAGATTTTGTGAGATGTTGCAGGAATTTGGTAGAAATTTGAGAAGATTTAGAGAATTGTGTGGGGCTTTTCCAGAATTTTGTGCGATTTGGAGGAGACTTGAAGAATTTTGAGGGATTTTTCTTAGATTTTTCTGGAAATTGTTGGAGATTTTGTGAGATGGTGCAGGAATTTGGTTGTGTTTTGAGAAGATTGAGGGAATTTTGTGGGATATTTCCTGGAATTTTGTGGAATTTCTCTAGAATTTTGTGGGATATTGAGGAGATTTTGTGAGATGTTTGTGGGATTTTGAGGAGACTTGAAGAATTTTGTGGTATTTTTCTTGAATTTTGTGGGAATTTGTGGACATTTTGTGGGATCTGGCTGGAGTTTGGTCAGGTTTTCAGAAAATTCAAGGAATTTTGTAGCATTTTCCTGGAATTTTGAGGATTTCTCTCGAATTCTGTGAGATTTGGAGGAGACTTGAAGAATTTTGTGGGATTTTTGTGAAGATTTTGTGGAAATTGGTGGAGATTTTGTGAGATGTTGCAGGAATTTGGTTGGGTTTTGAGAAGATTCAGGGAATTTTGTGGGATGTTGCGGGAATTTTGTGGAATTTCTCTAGAATTTTGTGGGATATTGAGGAGATTTTGTGGGATTTTGTGGGATGTTTGTGGGATTTTGAGGAGACTTGAAGAATTGTGGGGGAATTTTTTTAGATTTTCTAGACATTTGTGGAGATTTTGTGGGATATTGCAGGAATATGGTTGGGTTTTGAGTAAATTTGGGTAATTTTTGAGATTTTTCTGCAATTTTGTGGGATTTTGTGGGATGTTTGTGGGATTTTGAGGAGACTTGAAGAATTTTGTGGGATTTTTCTTGAATTTTGTGGCAATTTGTGGACATTTTGTGGGATGTAGCTGGAGTTTGGTAGGGTTTTGAGAAGATCCAAGGAATTTTAAACCATTTTCCTGGAATTTTGAGGATTTCTCTTGAATTTTGTGGGATTTCGAGGAGACTTGAAGAATTTTGAGGGAATTTTCTTAGATTTTGTGGAAATTTGTAGACATTTTGTGAGATGTCTGTGGAGTTTTGTAATGTTTGGAGAAGGTTTAGGGAATTTTGTGGGATTTTTTTAGAATTTTGAGGAGCTTTTCAAGAATTTTGTGGCAGTTTTCTTGAATTTTGTGGAAACTGGTAGAGACCTGAAGAATTTTGAGGGAATTTTCATAGATTTTGTGGAAATGTGTGGAGATTTTTTGAGATGTCTGGTATTTTGTAATGTTTTGGGAAGATTGTGGGAATTGTGTGGGATTTTTCTGGAATTTTGAGAGGCTTTCAAGAATTTTGTGGGAGTTTTCTTGAATTTTGTGGCAATTTGTTGAGATTTTTGTGAGATGGTTCTGGAATTTTGTGGGATATTGAGGAAATTTAGTGATTTTAGTGGGATTTTTCTTGAATTTTGTGGACATTCGTGGAGATTTTGTGAGATGTTGCAGGAATTTGGTAGAAATTTGAGAAGATTTAGAGAATTGTGTGGGGCTTTTCCAGAATTTTGTGCGATTTGGAGGAGACTTGAAGAATTTTGAGGGATTTTTCTTAGATTTTTCTGGAAATTGTTGGAGATTTTGTGAGATGGTGCAGGAATTTGGTTGTGTTTTGAGAAGATTGAGGGAATTTTGTGGGATATTTCCTGGAATTTTGTGGAATTTCTCTAGAATTTTGTGGGATATTGAGGAGATTTTGTGAGATGTTTGTGGGATTTTGAGGAGACTTGAAGAATTTTGTGGTATTTTTCTTGAATTTTGTGGGAATTTGTGGACATTTTGTGGGATCTGGCTGGAGTTTGGTCAGGTTTTCAGAAGATTCAAGGAATTTTGTAGCATTTTCCTGGAATTTTGAGGATTTCTCTCGAATTCTGTGAGATTTGGAGGAGACTTGAAGAATTTTGAGGGAATTTTCTTAGATTTGGTGGGACATTTGTGGAGATTTTGTGAGATGTCTGTGGAATTTTGTGGGATATTGAGGAAATTTAGTGATTTTTGTGGGATTTTTCTTGAATTTTGTGGCAATTTGTGGACATTTTGTGGGATGTGGCTGGAGTTTGGTAGGGTTTTGAGAAGATTGAAGGAATTTTGTAACATTTTCCTGGAATTTTGAGGATTTCTCTTGAATTTTGTGGGATTTCGAGGAGACTTGAAGAATTTTGAGGGAATTTTCTTAGATTTGGTGGAAATTTGTAGACATTTTGTGAGATGTCTGTGGAGTTTTGTAATGTTTGGAGAAGGTTTTGGTAATTTTGTGGGATTTTTTTAGAATTTTGAGGAGCTTTTCAAGAATTTTGTGGCAGTTTTCTTGAATTTTGTGGAAATTGGTGGAGACCTGAAGAATTTTGAGGGAATTTTCATAGATTTTGTGGAAATGTGTGGAGATTTTTTGAGATGTCTGGTATTTTGTAATGTTTTGGGAAGATTGTGGGAATTGTGTGGGATTTTTCTGGAATTTTGAGAGGCTTTCAAGAATTTTGTGGGAGTTTTCTTGAATTTTGTGGCAATTTGTTGAGATTTTTGTGAGATGGTTCTGGAATTTTGTGGGATATTGAGGAAATTTAGTGATTTTAGTGGGATTTTTCTTGAATTTTGTGGACATTCGTGGAGATTTTGTGAGATGTTGCAGGAATTTGGTAGAAATTTGAGAAGATTTAGAGAATTGTGTGGGGCTTTTCCAGAATTTTGTGCGATTTGGAGGAGACTTGAAGAATTTTGAGGGATTTTTCTTAGATTTTTCTGGAAATTGTTGGAGATTTTGTGAGATGGTGCAGGAATTTGGTTGTGTTTTGAGAAGATTGAGGGAATTTTGTGGGATATTTCCTGGAATTTTGTGGAATTTCTCTAGAATTTTGTGGGATATTGAGGAGATTTTGTGAGATGTTTGTGGGATTTTGAGGAGACTTGAAGAATTTTGTGGTATTTTTCTTGAATTTTGTGGGAATTTGTGGACATTTTGTGGGATCTGGCTGGAGTTTGGTCAGGTTTTCAGAAGATTCAAGGAATTTTGTAGCATTTTCCTGGAATTTTGAGGATTTCTCTCGAATTCTGTGAGATTTGGAGGAGACTTGAAGAATTTTGAGGGAATTTTCTTAGATTTGGTGGGACATTTGTGGAGATTTTGTGAGATGTCTGTGGAATTTTGTGGGATATTGAGGAAATTTAGTGATTTTTGTGGGATTTTTCTTGAATTTTGTGGCAATTTGTGGACATTTTGTGGGATGTGGCTGGAGTTTGGTAGGGTTTTGAGAAGATTGAAGGAATTTTGTAACATTTTCCTGGAATTTTGAGGATTTCTCTTGAATTTTGTGGGATTTCGAGGAGACTTGAAGAATTTTGAGGGAATTTTCTTAGATTTTGTGGAAATTTGTAGACATTTTGTGAGATGTCTGTGGAGTTTTGTAATGTTTGGAGAAGGTTTTGGTAATTTTGTGGGATTTTTTTAGAATTTTGAGGAGCTTTTCAAGAATTTTGTGGCAGTTTTCTTGAATTTTGTGGAAATTGGTGGAGACCTGAAGAATTTTGAGGGAATTTTCATAGATTTTGTGGAAATGTGTGGAGATTTTTTGAGATGTCTGGTATTTTGTAATGTTTTGGGAAGATTGTGGGAATTGTGTGGGATTTTTCTGGAATTTTGAGAGGCTTTCAAGAATTTTGTGGGAGTTTTCTTGAATTTTGTGGCAATTTGTTGAGATTTTTGTGAGATGGTTCTGGAATTTTGTGGGATATTGAGGAAATTTAGTGATTTTAGTGGGATTTTTCTTGAATTTTGTGGACATTCGTGGAGATTTTGTGAGATGTTGCAGGAATTTGGTAGAAATTTGAGAAGATTTAGAGAATTGTGTGGGGCTTTTCCAGAATTTTGTGCGATTTGGAGGAGACTTGAAGAATTTTGAGGGATTTTTCTTAGATTTTTCTGGAAATTGTTGGAGATTTTGTGAGATGGTGCAGGAATTTGGTTGTGTTTTGAGAAGATTGAGGGAATTTTGTGGGATTTTTCCTGTAATTTTGTGGGAATTTGTGGACATTTTGTGGGATCTGGCTGGAGTTTGGTCAGGTTTTCAGAAGATTCAAGGAATTTTGTAGCATTTTCCTGGAATTTTGAGGATTTCTCTCGAATTCTGTGAGATTTGGAGGAGACTTGAAGAATTTTGAGGGAATTTTCTTAGATTTGGTGGGACATTTGTGGAGATTTTGTGAGATGTCTGTGGAATTTTGTGGGATATTGAGGAAATTTAGTGATTTTTGTGGGATTTTTCTTGAATTTTGTGGCAATTTGTGGACATTTTGTGGGATGTGGCTGGAGTTTGGTAGGGTTTTGAGAAGATTGAAGGAATTTTGTAACATTTTCCTGGAATTTTGAGGATTTCTCTTGAATTTTGTGGGATTTCGAGGAGACTTGAAGAATTTTGAGGGAATTTTCTTAGATTTTGTGGAAATTTGTAGACATTTTGTGAGATGTCTGTGGAGTTTTGTAATGTTTGGAGAAGGTTTTGGTAATTTTGTGGGATTTTTTTAGAATTTTGAGGAGCTTTTCAAGAATTTTGTGGCAGTTTTCTTGAATTTTGTGGAAATTGGTGGAGACCTGAAGAATTTTGAGGGAATTTTCATAGATTTTGTGGAAATGTGTGGAGATTTTTTGAGATGTCTGGTATTTTGTAATGTTTTGGGAAGATTGTGGGAATTGTGTGGGATTTTTCTGGAATTTTGAGAGGCTTTCAAGAATTTTGTGGGAGTTTTCTTGAATTTTGTGGCAATTTGTTGAGATTTTTGTGAGATGGTTCTGGAATTTTGTGGGATATTGAGGAAATTTAGTGATTTTAGTGGGATTTTTCTTGAATTTTGTGGACATTCGTGGAGATTTTGTGAGATGTTGCAGGAATTTGGTAGAAATTTGAGAAGATTTAGAGAATTGTGTGGGGCTTTTCCAGAATTTTGTGCGATTTGGAGGAGACTTGAAGAATTTTGAGGGATTTTTCTTAGATTTTTCTGGAAATTGTTGGAGATTTTGTGAGATGGTGCAGGAATTTGGTTGTGTTTTGAGAAGATTGAGGGAATTTTGTGGGATTTTTCCTGTAATTTTGTGGGAATTTGTGGACATTTTGTGGGATGTGGCTGGAGTTTGGTCAGGTTTTCAGAAGATTCAAGGAATTTTGTAGCATTTTCCTGGAATTTTGAGGATTTCTCTCGAATTCTGTGAGATTTGGAGGAGACTTGAAGAATTTTGAGGGAATTTTCTTAGATTTGGTGGGACATTTGTGGAGATTTTGTGAGATGTCTGTGGAATTTTGTGGGATATTGAGGAAATTTAGTGATTTTTGTGGGATTTTTCTTGAATTTTGTGGCAATTTGTGGACATTTTGTGGGATGTGGCTGGAGTTTGGTAGGGTTTTGAGAAGATTGAAGGAATTTTGTAACATTTTCCTGGAATTTTGAGGATTTCTCTTGAATTTTGTGGGATTTCGAGGAGACTTGAAGAATTTTGAGGGAATTTTCTTAGATTTTGTGGAAATTTGTAGACATTTTGTGAGATGTCTGTGGAGTTTTGTAATGTTTGGAGAAGGTTTTGGTAATTTTGTGGGATTTTTTTAGAATTTTGAGGAGCTTTTCAAGAATTTTGTGGCAGTTTTCTTGAATTTTGTGGAAATTGGTGGAGACCTGAAGAATTTTGAGGGAATTTTCATAGATTTTGTGGAAATGTGTGGAGATTTTTTGAGATGTCTGGTATTTTGTAATGTTTTGGGAAGATTGTGGGAATTGTGTGGGATTTTTCTGGAATTTTGAGAGGCTTTCAAGAATTTTGTGGGAGTTTTCTTGAATTTTGTGGCAATTTGTTGAGATTTTTGTGAGATGGTTCTGGAATTTTGTGGGATATTGAGGAAATTTAGTGATTTTAGTGGGATTTTTCTTGAATTTTGTGGACATTCGTGGAGATTTTGTGAGATGTTGCAGGAATTTGGTAGAAATTTGAGAAGATTTAGAGAATTGTGTGGGGCCTTTCCAGAATTTTGTGCGATTTGGAGGAGACTTGAAGAATTTTGAGGGATTTTTCTTAGATTTTTCTGGAAATTGTTGGAGATTTTGTGAGATGGTGCAGGAATTTGGTTGTGTTTTGAGAAGATTGAGGGAATTTTGTGGGATATTTCCTGGAATTTTGTGGAATTTCTCTAGAATTTTGTGGGATATTGAGGAGATTTTGTGAGATGTTTGTGGGATTTTGAGGAGACTTGAAGAATTTTGTGGTATTTTTCTTGAATTTTGTGGGAATTTGTGGACATTTTGTGGGATGTGGCTGGAGTTTGGTCAGGTTTTCAGAAGATTCAAGGAATTTTGTAGCATTTTCCTGGAATTTTGAGGATTTCTCTCGAATTCTGTGAGATTTGGAGGAGACTTGAAGAATTTTGTGGGATTTTTGTGAAGATTTTGTGGAAATTGGTGGAGATTTTGTGAGATGTTGCAGGAATTTGGTTGGGTTTTGAGAAGATTCAGGGAATTTTGTGGGATGTTGCGGGAATTTTGTGGAATTTCTCTAGAATTTTGTGGGATATTGAGGAGATTTTGTGGGATTTTGTGGGATGTTTGTGGGATTTTGAGGAGACTTGAAGAATTGTGGGGGAATTTTTTTAGATTTTCTAGACATTTGTGGAGATTTTGTGGGATATTGCAGGAATATGGTTGGGTTTTGAGTAAATTTGGGGAATTTTTGAGATTTTTCTGCAATTTTGTGGGATTTTGTGGGATGTTTGTGGGATTTTGAGGAGACTTGAAGAATTTTGTGGGATTTTTCTTGAATTTTGTGGCAATTTGTGGACATTTTGTGGGATGTAGCTGGAGTTTGGTAGGGTTTTGAGAAGATCCAAGGAATTTTAAACCATTTTCCTGGAATTTTGAGGATTTCTCTTGAATTTTGTGGGATTTCGAGGAGACTTGAAGAATTTTGAGGGAATTTTCTTAGATTTTGTGGAAATTTGTAGACATTTTGTGAGATGTCTGTGGAGTTTTGTAATGTTTGGAGAAGGTTTAGGGAATTTTGTGGGATTTTTTTAGAATTTTGAGGAGCTTTTCAAGAATTTTGTGGCAGTTTTCTTGAATTTTGTGGAAACTGGTAGAGACCTGAAGAATTTTGAGGGAATTTTCATAGATTTTGTGGAAATGTGTGGAGATTTTTTGAGATGTCTGGTATTTTGTAATGTTTTGAGAAGATTGTGGGAATTGTGTGGGATTTTTCTGGAATTTTGAGAGGCTTTCAAGAATTTTGTGAGAGTTTTCTTGAATTTTGTGGCAATTTGTTGAGATTTTTGTGAGATGGTTCTGGAATTTTGTGGGATATTGAGGAAATTTAGTGATTTTAGTGGGATTTTTCTTGAATTTTGTGGACATTCGTGGAGATTTTGTAGGATGATGCAGGAATTTGGTTGTGTTTTGGGAAGATTGAGGAAATTTTGTGGGATATTTCTGGAATTTTGTGGAAATTCTCTAGAATTTTGTGGGATATTGAGGAGATTTTGTGGGATGTTTGTGGGATGTTTGTGGAATTTGGATGAGACTTGAAGAATTTTGAGGGATTTTTCCTAGATTTTGTGGAAATTGTTGGAGATTTTGTGGGATGTAGCTGGAGTTTGGTAGGGTTTTGAGAAGATCCAAGGAATTTTAAACCATTTTCCTGGAATTTTGAGGATTTCTCTCGAATTCTGTGAGATTTGGAGGAGACTTGAAGAATTTTGAGGGAATTTTCTTAGATTTGGTGGGACATTTGTGGAGATTTTGTGAGATGTCTGTGGAATTTTGTGGGATATTGAGGAAATTTAGTGATTTTTGTGGGATTTTTCTTGAATTTTGTGGCAATTTGTGGACATTTTGTGGGATGTGGCTGGAGTTTGGTAGGGTTTTGAGAAGATTGAAGGAATTTTGTAACATTTTCCTGGAATTTTGAGGATTTCTCTTGAATTTTGTGGGATTTCGAGGAGACTTGAAGAATTTTGAGGGAATTTTCTTAGATTTTGTGGAAATTTGTAGACATTTTGTGAGATGTCTGTGGAGTTTTGTAATGTTTGGAGAAGGTTTTGGTAATTTTGTGGGATTTTTTTAGAATTTTGAGGAGCTTTTCAAGAATTTTGTGGCAGTTTTCTTGAATTTTGTGGAAACTGGTAGAGACCTGAAGAATTTTGAGGGAATTTTCATAGATTTTGTGGAAATGTGTGGAGATTTTTTGAGATGTCTGGTATTTTGTAATGTTTTGGGAAGATTGTGGGAATTGTGTGGGATTTTTCTGGAATTTTGAGAGGCTTTCAAGAATTTTGTGGGAGTTTTCTTGAATTTTGTGGCAATTTGTTGAGATTTTTGTGAGATGGTTCTGGAATTTTGTGGGATATTGAGGAAATTTAGTGATTTTAGTGGGATTTTTCTTGAATTTTGTGGACATTCGTGGAGATTTTGTAGGATGATGCAGGAATTTGGTTGTGTTTTGGGAAGATTGAGGAAATTTTGTGGGATATTTCTGGAATTTTGTGGAAATTCTCTAGAATTTTGTGGGATATTGAGGAGATTTTGTGGGATGTTTGTGGGATGTTTGTGGAATTTGGAGGAGACTTGAAGAATTTTGAGGGATTTTTCCTAGATTTTGTGGAAATTGTTGGAGATTTTGTGGGATGTTGCTGGAATTTGGTAGGATTTTGAGAAGATTGAAGGAATTTTGTAACATTTTCCTGGAATTTTGAGGATTTCTCTTGAATTTCTTGGAATCTGGAGGAGACTTGAAGAATTTTGAGGGAATTTTCTTAGATTTGGTGGAAATTTGTGGGGATTTTGTGAGATGTCTTTGGAATTTTGTAATGTTTGGAGAAGATTTAGGGAATTTTGTGAGGATTTTCCAGAATTTTGAGGGGCTTTCAAGAATTTTGTGGGAGTTTTCTTGAATTTTGTGGAAATTTGTTTAGATTTTGTGAGATGGTTCTGGAATTTTGTGGGATATTGAGGAAATTTAGTTAATTTTGTGGGATTTTTCTTGAATGATGTGGACATTCGTGGCCATTTTGTGGGATGTTACAGGAATTTGGTAAGGTTTTCAGAAGATTTAGGGAATTGTGTGGGGCTTTTCCAGAATTTTGTGGGATTTTTCTTTGATAATGTGAAAATTGGTGGAGGTTTTGTGAGACGTCTCTGGAATTTTGTAATGTTTGGAGAAGATTTAGGGAATTTTGTGGCATTTTTCTGCAATTTTGTGGAATTTCTCTAGAATTTTCTGTGATATTGAGGAGATTTTGTGGGATGTTTCTGGAATTTTGTTGGATTTTTCTAGGATTTGGAGGAGACTTGAAGAATTTTGTGGGATTTTTGTGGAGATTTTGTGGAAATTGGTGGAGATTTTGTAGGATGATGCAGGAATTTGGTTGTGTTTTGGGAAGATTGAGGAAATTTTGTGGGATATTTCTGGAATTTTGTGGAAATTCTCTAGAATTTTGTGGGATATTGAGGAGATTTTGTGGGATGTTTGTGGGATGTTTGTGGAATTTGGAGGAGACTTGAAGAATTTTGAGGGATTTTTCCTAGATTTTGTGGAAATTGTTGGAGATTTTGTGGGATGTTGCTGGAATTTGGTAGGATTTTGAGAAGATTGAAGGAATTTTGTAACATTTTCCTGGAATTTTGAGGATTTCTCTTGAATTTCTTGGAATCTGGAGGAGACTTGAAGAATTTTGAGGGAATTTTCTTAGATTTGGTGGAAATTTGTGGGGATTTTGTGAGATGTCTTTGGAATTTTGTAATGTTTGGAGAAGATTTAGGGAATTTTGTGAGGATTTTCCAGAATTTTGAGGGGCTTTCAAGAATTTTGTGGGAGTTTTCTTGAATTTTGTGGAAATTTGTTTAGATTTTGTGAGATGGTTCTGGAATTTTGTGGGATATTGAGGAAATTTAGTTAATTTTGTGGGATTTTTCTTGAATGATGTGGACATTCGTGGCCATTTTGTGGGATGTTACAGGAATTTGGTAAGGTTTTCAGAAGATTTAGGGAATTGTGTGGGGCTTTTCCAGAATTTTGTGGGATTTTTCTTTGATAATGTGAAAATTGGTGGAGGTTTTGTGAGACGTCTCTGGAATTTTGTAATGTTTGGAGAAGATTTAGGGGATTTTGTGGCATTTTTCTGCAATTTTGTGGAATTTCTCTAGAATTTTCTGTGATATTGAGGAGATTTTGTGGGATGTTTCTGGAATTTTGTGGGATTTTTCTAGGATTTGGAGGAGACTTGAAGAATTTTGTGGGATTTTTGTGGAGATTTTGTGGAAATTGGTGGAGATTTTGTGAGATGTTGCAGGAATTTGTTTGGGTTTTGAGAAGATTCAGGGAATTTTGTGGGATGTTGCGGGAATTTTGTGGAATTTCTCTAGAATTTTGTGGGATATTGAGGAGATTTTGTGGGATTTTGTGGGATGTTTGTGGGATTTTGAGGAGACTTGAAGAATTGTGGGGGAATTTTTTTAGATTTTCTAGACATTTGTGGAGATTTTGTGGGATATTGCAGGAATATGGTTGGGTTTTGAGTAAATTTGGGGAATTTTTGAGATTTTTCTGCAATTTTGTGGGATTTTGTGGGATGTTTGTGGGATTTTGAGGAGACTTGAAGAATTTTGTGGGATTTTTCTTGAATTTTGTGGCAATTTGTGGACATTTTGTGGGATGTAGCTGGAGTTTGGTAGGGTTTTGAGAAGATCCAAGGAATTTTAAACCATTTTCCTGGAATTTTGAGGATTTCTCTTGAATTTTGTGGGATTTCGAGGAGACTTGAAGAATTTTGAGGGAATTTTCTTAGATTTTGTGGAAATTTGTAGACATTTTGTGAGATGTCTGTGGAGTTTTGTAATGTTTGGAGAAGGTTTTGGTAATTTTGTGGGATTTTTTTAGAATTTTGAGGAGCTTTTCAAGAATTTTGTGGCAGTTTTCTTGAATTTTGTGGAAATTGGTGGAGACCTGAAGAATTTTGAGGGAATTTTCATAGATTTTGTGGAAATGTGTGGAGATTTTTTGAGATGTCTGGTATTTTGTAATGTTTTGGGAAGATTGTGGGAATTGTGTGGGATTTTTCTGGAATTTTGAGAGGCTTTCAAGAATTTTGTGGGAGTTTTCTTGAATTTTGTGGCAATTTGTTGAGATTTTTGTGAGATGGTTCTGGAATTTTGTGGGATATTGAGGAAATTTAGTGATTTTAGTGGGATTTTTCTTGAATTTTGTGGACATTCGTGGAGATTTTGTGAGATGTTGCAGGAATTTGGTAGAAATTTGAGAAGATTTAGAGAATTGTGTGGGGCTTTTCCAGAATTTTGTGCGATTTGGAGGAGACTTGAAGAATTTTGAGGGATTTTTCTTAGATTTTTCTGGAAATTGTTGGAGATTTTGTGAGATGGTGCAGGAATTTGGTTGTGTTTTGAGAAGATTGAGGGAATTTTGTGGGATATTTCCTGGAATTTTGTGGAATTTCTCTAGAATTTTGTGGGATATTGAGGAGATTTTGTGAGATGTTTGTGGGATTTTGAGGAGACTTGAAGAATTTTGTGGTATTTTTCTTGAATTTTGTGGGAATTTGTGGACATTTTGTGGGATGTGGCTGGAGTTTGGTCAGGTTTTCAGAAAATCAAGGAATTTTGTAGCATTTTCCTGGAATTTTGAGGATTTCTCTCGAATTCTGTGAGATTTGGAGGAGACTTGAAGAATTTTGTGGGATTTTTGTGAAGATTTTGTGGAAATTGGTGGAGATTTTGTGAGATGTTGCAGGAATTTGGTTGGGTTTTGAGAAGATTCAGGGAATTTTGTGGGATGTTGCGGGAATTTTGTGGAATTTCTCTAGAATTTTGTGGGATATTGAGGAGATTTTGTGGGATTTTGTGGGATGTTTGTGGGATTTTGAGGAGACTTGAAGAATTGTGGGGGAATTTTTTTAGATTTTCTAGACATTTGTGGAGATTTTGTGGGATATTGCAGGAATATGGTTGGGTTTTGAGTAAATTTGGGGAATTTTTGAGATTTTTCTGCAATTTTGTGGGATTTTGTGGGATGTTTGTGGGATTTTGAGGAGACTTGAAGAATTTGGTGGGATTTTTCTTGAATTTTGTGGCAATTTGTGGACATTTTGTGGGATGTAGCTGGAGTTTGGTAGGGTTTTGAGAAGATCCAAGGAATTTTAAACCATTTTCCTGGAATTTTGAGGATTTCTCTTGAATTTTGTGGGATTTCGAGGAGACTTGAAGAATTTTGAGGGAATTTTCTTAGATTTTGTGGAAATTTGTAGACATTTTGTGAGATGTCTGTGGAGTTTTGTAATGTTTGGAGAAGGTTTAGGGAATTTTGTGGGATTTTTTTAGAATTTTGAGGAGCTTTTCAAGAATTTTGTGGCAGTTTTCTTGAATTTTGTGGAAATTGGTGGAGACCTGAAGAATTTTGAGGGAATTTTCATAGATTTTGTGGAAATGTGTGGAGATTTTTTGAGATGTCTGGTATTTTGTAATGTTTTGGGAAGATTGTGGGAATTGTGTGGGATTTTTCTGGAATTTTGAGAGGCTTTCAAGAATTTTGTGGGAGTTTTCTTGAATTTTGTGGCAATTTGTTGAGATTTTTGTGAGATGGTTCTGGAATTTTGTGGGATATTGAGGAAATTTAGTGATTTTAGTGGGATTTTTCTTGAATTTTGTGGACATTCGTGGAGATTTTGTAGGATGATGCAGGAATTTGGTTGTGTTTTGGGAAGATTGAGGAAATTTTGTGGGATATTTCTGGAATTTTGTGGAAATTCTCTAGAATTTTGTGGGATATTGAGGAGATTTTGTGGGATGTTTGTGGGATGTTTGTGGAATTTGGAGGAGACTTGAAGAATTTTGAGGGATTTTTCCTAGATTTTGTGGAAATTGTTGGAGATTTTGTGGGATGTTGCTGGAATTTGGTAGGATTTTGAGAAGATTGAAGGAATTTTGTAACATTTTCCTGGAATTTTGAGGATTTCTCTTGAATTTCTTGGAATCTGGAGGAGACTTGAAGAATTTTGAGGGAATTTTCTTAGATTTGGTGGAAATTTGTGGGGATTTTGTGAGATGTCTTTGGAATTTTGTAATGTTTGGAGAAGATTTAGGGAATTTTGTGAGGATTTTCCAGAATTTTGAGGGGCTTTCAAGAATTTTGTGGGAGTTTTCTTGAATTTTGTGGAAATTTGTTTAGATTTTGTGAGATGGTTCTGGAATTTTGTGGGATATTGAGGAAATTTAGTTAATTTTGTGGGATTTTTCTTGAATGATGTGGACATTCGTGGCCATTTTGTGGGATGTTACAGGAATTTGGTAAGGTTTTCAGAAGATTTAGGGAATTGTGTGGGGCTTTTCCAGAATTTTGTGGGATTTTTCTTTGATAATGTGAAAATTGGTGGAGGTTTTGTGAGACGTCTCTGGAATTTTGTAATGTTTGGAGAAGATTTAGGGGATTTTGTGGCATTTTTCTGCAATTTTGTGGAATTTCTCTAGAATTTTCTGTGATATTGAGGAGATTTTGTGGGATGTTTCTGGAATTTTGTGGGATTTTTCTAGGATTTGGAGGAGACTTGAAGAATTTTGTGGGATTTTTGTGGAGATTTTGTGGAAATTGGTGGAGATTTTGTGAGATGTTGCAGGAATTTGTTTGGGTTTTGAGAAGATTCAGGGAATTTTGTGGGATGTTGCGGGAATTTTGTGGAATTTCTCTAGAATTTTGTGGGATATTGAGGAGATTTTGTGGGATTTTGTGGGATGTTTGTGGGATTTTGAGGAGACTTGAAGAATTGTGGGGGAATTTTTTTAGATTTTCTAGACATTTGTGGAGATTTTGTGGGATATTGCAGGAATATGGTTGGGTTTTGAGTAAATTTGGGGAATTTTTGAGATTTTTCTGCAATTTTGTGGGATTTTGTGGGATGTTTGTGGGATTTTGAGGAGACTTGAAGAATTTTGTGGGATTTTTCTTGAATTTTGTGGCAATTTGTGGACATTTTGTGGGATGTAGCTGGAGTTTGGTAGGGTTTTGAGAAGATCCAAGGAATTTTAAACCATTTTCCTGGAATTTTGAGGATTTCTCTTGAATTTTGTGGGATTTCGAGGAGACTTGAAGAATTTTGAGGGAATTTACTTAGATTTTGTGGAAATTTGTAGACATTTTGTGAGATGTCTGTGGAGTTTTGTAATGTTTGGAGAAGGTTTTGGTAATTTTGTGGGATTTTTTTAGAATTTTGAGGAGCTTTTCAAGAATTTTGTGGCAGTTTTCTTGAATTTTGTGGAAATTGGTGGAGACCTGAAGAATTTTGAGGGAATTTTCATAGATTTTGTGGAAATGTGTGGAGATTTTTTGAGATGTCTGGTATTTTGTAATGTTTTGGGAAGATTGTGGGAATTGTGTGGGATTTTTCTGGAATTTTGAGAGGCTTTCAAGAATTTTGTGGGAGTTTTCTTGAATTTTGTGGCAATTTGTTGAGATTTTTGTGAGATGGTTCTGGAATTTTGTGGGATATTGAGGAAATTTAGTGATTTTAGTGGGATTTTTCTTGAATTTTGTGGACATTCGTGGAGATTTTGTGAGATGTTGCAGGAATTTGGTAGAAATTTGAGAAGATTTAGAGAATTGTGTGGGGCTTTTCCAGAATTTTGTGCGATTTGGAGGAGACTTGAAGAATTTTGAGGGATTTTTCTTAGATTTTTCTGGAAATTGTTGGAGATTTTGTGAGATGGTGCAGGAATTTGGTTGTGTTTTGAGAAGATTGAGGGAATTTTGTGGGATATTTCCTGGAATTTTGTGGAATTTCTCTAGAATTTTGTGGGATATTGAGGAGATTTTGTGAGATGTTTGTGGGATTTTGAGGAGACTTGAAGAATTTTGTGGTATTTTTCTTGAATTTTGTGGGAATTTGTGGACATTTTGTGGGATCTGGCTGGAGTTTGGTCAGGTTTTCAGAAAATCAAGGAATTTTGTAGCATTTTCCTGGAATTTTGAGGATTTCTCTCGAATTCTGTGAGATTTGGAGGAGACTTGAAGAATTTTGTGGGATTTTTGTGAAGATTTTGTGGAAATTGGTGGAGATTTTGTGAGATGTTGCAGGAATTTGGTTGGGTTTTGAGAAGATTCAGGGAATTTTGTGGGATGTTGCGGGAATTTTGTGGAATTTCTCTAGAATTTTGTGGGATATTGAGGAGATTTTGTGGGATTTTGTGGGATGTTTGTGGGATTTTGAGGAGACTTGAAGAATTGTGGGGGAATTTTTTTAGATTTTCTAGACATTTGTGGAGATTTTGTGGGATATTGCAGGAATATGGTTGGGTTTTGAGTAAATTTGGGGAATTTTTGAGATTTTTCTGCAATTTTGTGGGATTTTGTGGGATGTTTGTGGGATTTTGAGGAGACTTGAAGAATTTGGTGGGATTTTTCTTGAATTTTGTGGCAATTTGTGGACATTTTGTGGGATGTAGCTGGAGTTTGGTAGGGTTTTGAGAAGATCCAAGGAATTTTAAACCATTTTCCTGGAATTTTGAGGATTTCTCTTGAATTTTGTGGGATTTCGAGGAGACTTGAAGAATTTTGAGGGAATTTTCTTAGATTTTGTGGAAATTTGTAGACATTTTGTGAGATGTCTGTGGAGTTTTGTAATGTTTGGAGAAGGTTTAGGGAATTTTGTGGGATTTTTTTAGAATTTTGAGGAGCTTTTCAAGAATTTTGTGGCAGTTTTCTTGAATTTTGTGGAAATTGGTGGAGACCTGAAGAATTTTGAGGGAATTTTCATAGATTTTGTGGAAATGTGTGGAGATTTTTTGAGATGTCTGGTATTTTGTAATGTTTTGGGAAGATTGTGGGAATTGTGTGGGATTTTTCTGGAATTTTGAGAGGCTTTCAAGAATTTTGTGGGAGTTTTCTTGAATTTTGTGGCAATTTGTTGAGATTTTTGTGAGATGGTTCTGGAATTTTGTGGGATATTGAGGAAATTTAGTGATTTTAGTGGGATTTTTCTTGAATTTTGTGGACATTCGTGGAGATTTTGTGAGATGTTGCAGGAATTTGGTAGAAATTTGAGAAGATTTAGAGAATTGTGTGGGGCTTTTCCAGAATTTTGTGCGATTTGGAGGAGACTTGAAGAATTTTGAGGGATTTTTCTTAGATTTTTCTGGAAATTGTTGGAGATTTTGTGAGATGGTGCAGGAATTTGGTTGTGTTTTGAGAAGATTGAGGGAATTTTGTGGGATATTTCCTGGAATTTTGTGGAATTTCTCTAGAATTTTGTGGGATATTGAGGAGATTTTGTGAGATGTTTGTGGGATTTTGAGGAGACTTGAAGAATTTTGTGGTATTTTTCTTGAATTTTGTGGGAATTTGTGGACATTTTGTGGGATCTGGCTGGAGTTTGGTCAGGTTTTCAGAAGATTCAAGGAATTTTGTAGCATTTTCCTGGAATTTTGAGGATTTCTCTCGAATTCTGTGAGATTTGGAGGAGACTTGAAGAATTTTGAGGGAATTTTCTTAGATTTGGTGGGACATTTGTGGAGATTTTGTGAGATGTCTGTGGAATTTTGTGGGATATTGAGGAAATTTAGTGATTTTTGTGGGATTTTTCTTGAATTTTGTGGCAATTTGTGGACATTTTGTGGGATGTGGCTGGAGTTTGGTAGGGTTTTGAGAAGATTGAAGGAATTTTGTAACATTTTCCTGGAATTTTGAGGATTTCTCTTGAATTTTGTGGGATTTCGAGGAGACTTGAAGAATTTTGAGGGAATTTTCTTAGATTTTGTGGAAATTTGTAGACATTTTGTGAGATGTCTGTGGAGTTTTGTAATGTTTGGAGAAGGTTTTGGTAATTTTGTGGGATTTTTTTAGAATTTTGAGGAGCTTTTCAAGAATTTTGTGGCAGTTTTCTTGAATTTTGTGGAAATTGGTGGAGACCTGAAGAATTTTGAGGGAATTTTCATAGATTTTGTGGAAATGTGTGGAGATTTTTTGAGATGTCTGGTATTTTGTAATGTTTTGGGAAGATTGTGGGAATTGTGTGGGATTTTTCTGGAATTTTGAGAGGCTTTCAAGAATTTTGTGGGAGTTTTCTTGAATTTTGTGGCAATTTGTTGAGATTTTTGTGAGATGGTTCTGGAATTTTGTGGGATATTGAGGAAATTTAGTGATTTTAGTGGGATTTTTCTTGAATTTTGTGGACATTCGTGGAGATTTTGTGAGATGTTGCAGGAATTTGGTAGAAATTTGAGAAGATTTAGAGAATTGTGTGGGGCTTTTCCAGAATTTTGTGCGATTTGGAGGAGACTTGAAGAATTTTGAGGGATTTTTCTTAGATTTTTCTGGAAATTGTTGGAGATTTTGTGAGATGGTGCAGGAATTTGGTTGTGTTTTGAGAAGATTGAGGGAATTTTGTGGGATTTTTCCTGTAATTTTGTGGGAATTTGTGGACATTTTGTGGGATGTGGCTGGAGTTTGGTCAGGTTTTCAGAAGATTCAAGGAATTTTGTAGCATTTTCCTGGAATTTTGAGGATTTCTCTCGAATTCTGTGAGATTTGGAGGAGACTTGAAGAATTTTGAGGGAATTTTCTTAGATTTGGTGGGACATTTGTGGAGATTTTGTGAGATGTCTGTGGAATTTTGTGGGATATTGAGGAAATTTAGTGATTTTTGTGGGATTTTTCTTGAATTTTGTGGCAATTTGTGGACATTTTGTGGGATGTGGCTGGAGTTTGGTAGGGTTTTGAGAAGATTGAAGGAATTTTGTAACATTTTCCTGGAATTTTGAGGATTTCTCTTGAATTTTGTGGGATTTCGAGGAGACTTGAAGAATTTTGAGGGAATTTTCTTAGATTTTGTGGAAATTTGTAGACATTTTGTGAGATGTCTGTGGAGTTTTGTAATGTTTGGAGAAGGTTTTGGTAATTTTGTGGGATTTTTTTAGAATTTTGAGGAGCTTTTCAAGAATTTTGTGGCAGTTTTCTTGAATTTTGTGGAAATTGGTGGAGACCTGAAGAATTTTGAGGGAATTTTCATAGATTTTGTGGAAATGTGTGGAGATTTTTTGAGATGTCTGGTATTTTGTAATGTTTTGGGAAGATTGTGGGAATTGTGTGGGATTTTTCTGGAATTTTGAGAGGCTTTCAAGAATTTTGTGGGAGTTTTCTTGAATTTTGTGGCAATTTGTTGAGATTTTTGTGAGATGGTTCTGGAATTTTGTGGGATATTGAGGAAATTTAGTGATTTTAGTGGGATTTTTCTTGAATTTTGTGGACATTCGTGGAGATTTTGTGAGATGTTGCAGGAATTTGGTAGAAATTTGAGAAGATTTAGAGAATTGTGTGGGGCCTTTCCAGAATTTTGTGCGATTTGGAGGAGACTTGAAGAATTTTGAGGGATTTTTCTTAGATTTTTCTGGAAATTGTTGGAGATTTTGTGAGATGGTGCAGGAATTTGGTTGTGTTTTGAGAAGATTGAGGGAATTTTGTGGGATATTTCCTGGAATTTTGTGGAATTTCTCTAGAATTTTGTGGGATATTGAGGAGATTTTGTGAGATGTTTGTGGGATTTTGAGGAGACTTGAAGAATTTTGTGGTATTTTTCTTGAATTTTGTGGGAATTTGTGGACATTTTGTGGGATGTGGCTGGAGTTTGGTCAGGTTTTCAGAAGATTCAAGGAATTTTGTAGCATTTTCCTGGAATTTTGAGGATTTCTCTCGAATTCTGTGAGATTTGGAGGAGACTTGAAGAATTTTGTGGGATTTTTGTGAAGATTTTGTGGAAATTGGTGGAGATTTTGTGAGATGTTGCAGGAATTTGGTTGGGTTTTGAGAAGATTCAGGGAATTTTGTGGGATGTTGCGGGAATTTTGTGGAATTTCTCTAGAATTTTGTGGGATATTGAGGAGATTTTGTGGGATTTTGTGGGATGTTTGTGGGATTTTGAGGAGACTTGAAGAATTGTGGGGGAATTTTTTTAGATTTTCTAGACATTTGTGGAGATTTTGTGGGATATTGCAGGAATATGGTTGGGTTTTGAGTAAATTTGGGGAATTTTTGAGATTTTTCTGCAATTTTGTGGGATTTTGTGGGATGTTTGTGGGATTTTGAGGAGACTTGAAGAATTTTGTGGGATTTTTCTTGAATTTTGTGGCAATTTGTGGACATTTTGTGGGATGTAGCTGGAGTTTGGTAGGGTTTTGAGAAGATCCAAGGAATTTTAAACCATTTTCCTGGAATTTTGAGGATTTCTCTTGAATTTTGTGGGATTTCGAGGAGACTTGAAGAATTTTGAGGGAATTTTCTTAGATTTTGTGGAAATTTGTAGACATTTTGTGAGATGTCTGTGGAGTTTTGTAATGTTTGGAGAAGGTTTAGGGAATTTTGTGGGATTTTTTTAGAATTTTGAGGAGCTTTTCAAGAATTTTGTGGCAGTTTTCTTGAATTTTGTGGAAACTGGTAGAGACCTGAAGAATTTTGAGGGAATTTTCATAGATTTTGTGGAAATGTGTGGAGATTTTTTGAGATGTCTGGTATTTTGTAATGTTTTGAGAAGATTGTGGGAATTGTGTGGGATTTTTCTGGAATTTTGAGAGGCTTTCAAGAATTTTGTGAGAGTTTTCTTGAATTTTGTGGCAATTTGTTGAGATTTTTGTGAGATGGTTCTGGAATTTTGTGGGATATTGAGGAAATTTAGTGATTTTAGTGGGATTTTTCTTGAATTTTGTGGACATTCGTGGAGATTTTGTAGGATGATGCAGGAATTTGGTTGTGTTTTGGGAAGATTGAGGAAATTTTGTGGGATATTTCTGGAATTTTGTGGAAATTCTCTAGAATTTTGTGGGATATTGAGGAGATTTTGTGGGATGTTTGTGGGATGTTTGTGGAATTTGGATGAGACTTGAAGAATTTTGAGGGATTTTTCCTAGATTTTGTGGAAATTGTTGGAGATTTTGTGGGATGTAGCTGGAGTTTGGTAGGGTTTTGAGAAGATCCAAGGAATTTTAAACCATTTTCCTGGAATTTTGAGGATTTCTCTCGAATTCTGTGAGATTTGGAGGAGACTTGAAGAATTTTGAGGGAATTTTCTTAGATTTGGTGGGACATTTGTGGAGATTTTGTGAGATGTCTGTGGAATTTTGTGGGATATTGAGGAAATTTAGTGATTTTTGTGGGATTTTTCTTGAATTTTGTGGCAATTTGTGGACATTTTGTGGGATGTGGCTGGAGTTTGGTAGGGTTTTGAGAAGATTGAAGGAATTTTGTAACATTTTCCTGGAATTTTGAGGATTTCTCTTGAATTTTGTGGGATTTCGAGGAGACTTGAAGAATTTTGAGGGAATTTTCTTAGATTTTGTGGAAATTTGTAGACATTTTGTGAGATGTCTGTGGAGTTTTGTAATGTTTGGAGAAGGTTTTGGTAATTTTGTGGGATTTTTTTAGAATTTTGAGGAGCTTTTCAAGAATTTTGTGGCAGTTTTCTTGAATTTTGTGGAAACTGGTAGAGACCTGAAGAATTTTGAGGGAATTTTCATAGATTTTGTGGAAATGTGTGGAGATTTTTTGAGATGTCTGGTATTTTGTAATGTTTTGGGAAGATTGTGGGAATTGTGTGGGATTTTTCTGGAATTTTGAGAGGCTTTCAAGAATTTTGTGGGAGTTTTCTTGAATTTTGTGGCAATTTGTTGAGATTTTTGTGAGATGGTTCTGGAATTTTGTGGGATATTGAGGAAATTTAGTGATTTTAGTGGGATTTTTCTTGAATTTTGTGGACATTCGTGGAGATTTTGTAGGATGATGCAGGAATTTGGTTGTGTTTTGGGAAGATTGAGGAAATTTTGTGGGATATTTCTGGAATTTTGTGGAAATTCTCTAGAATTTTGTGGGATATTGAGGAGATTTTGTGGGATGTTTGTGGGATGTTTGTGGAATTTGGAGGAGACTTGAAGAATTTTGAGGGATTTTTCCTAGATTTTGTGGAAATTGTTGGAGATTTTGTGGGATGTTGCTGGAATTTGGTAGGATTTTGAGAAGATTGAAGGAATTTTGTAACATTTTCCTGGAATTTTGAGGATTTCTCTTGAATTTCTTGGAATCTGGAGGAGACTTGAAGAATTTTGAGGGAATTTTCTTAGATTTGGTGGAAATTTGTGGGGATTTTGTGAGATGTCTTTGGAATTTTGTAATGTTTGGAGAAGATTTAGGGAATTTTGTGAGGATTTTCCAGAATTTTGAGGGGCTTTCAAGAATTTTGTGGGAGTTTTCTTGAATTTTGTGGAAATTTGTTTAGATTTTGTGAGATGGTTCTGGAATTTTGTGGGATATTGAGGAAATTTAGTTAATTTTGTGGGATTTTTCTTGAATGATGTGGACATTCGTGGCCATTTTGTGGGATGTTACAGGAATTTGGTAAGGTTTTCAGAAGATTTAGGGAATTGTGTGGGGCTTTTCCAGAATTTTGTGGGATTTTTCTTTGATAATGTGAAAATTGGTGGAGGTTTTGTGAGACGTCTCTGGAATTTTGTAATGTTTGGAGAAGATTTAGGGAATTTTGTGGCATTTTTCTGCAATTTTGTGGAATTTCTCTAGAATTTTCTGTGATATTGAGGAGATTTTGTGGGATGTTTCTGGAATTTTGTTGGATTTTTCTAGGATTTGGAGGAGACTTGAAGAATTTTGTGGGATTTTTGTGGAGATTTTGTGGAAATTGGTGGAGATTTTGTAGGATGATGCAGGAATTTGGTTGTGTTTTGGGAAGATTGAGGAAATTTTGTGGGATATTTCTGGAATTTTGTGGAAATTCTCTAGAATTTTGTGGGATATTGAGGAGATTTTGTGGGATGTTTGTGGGATGTTTGTGGAATTTGGAGGAGACTTGAAGAATTTTGAGGGATTTTTCCTAGATTTTGTGGAAATTGTTGGAGATTTTGTGGGATGTTGCTGGAATTTGGTAGGATTTTGAGAAGATTGAAGGAATTTTGTAACATTTTCCTGGAATTTTGAGGATTTCTCTTGAATTTCTTGGAATCTGGAGGAGACTTGAAGAATTTTGAGGGAATTTTCTTAGATTTGGTGGAAATTTGTGGGGATTTTGTGAGATGTCTTTGGAATTTTGTAATGTTTGGAGAAGATTTAGGGAATTTTGTGAGGATTTTCCAGAATTTTGAGGGGCTTTCAAGAATTTTGTGGGAGTTTTCTTGAATTTTGTGGAAATTTGTTTAGATTTTGTGAGATGGTTCTGGAATTTTGTGGGATATTGAGGAAATTTAGTTAATTTTGTGGGATTTTTCTTGAATGATGTGGACATTCGTGGCCATTTTGTGGGATGTTACAGGAATTTGGTAAGGTTTTCAGAAGATTTAGGGAATTGTGTGGGGCTTTTCCAGAATTTTGTGGGATTTTTCTTTGATAATGTGAAAATTGGTGGAGGTTTTGTGAGACGTCTCTGGAATTTTGTAATGTTTGGAGAAGATTTAGGGAATTTTGTGGCATTTTTCTGCAATTTTGTGGAATTTCTCTAGAATTTTCTGTGATATTGAGGAGATTTTGTGGGATGTTTCTGGAATTTTGTGGGATTTTTCTAGGATTTGGAGGAGACTTGAAGAATTTTGTGGGATTTTTGTGGAGATTTTGTGGAAATTGGTGGAGATTTTGTGAGATGTTGCAGGAATTTGTTTGGGTTTTGAGAAGATTCAGGGAATTTTGTGGGATGTTGCGGGAATTTTGTGGAATTTCTCTAGAATTTTGTGGGATATTGAGGAGATTTTGTGGGATTTTGTGGGATGTTTGTGGGCTTTTGAGGAGACTTGAAGAATTGTGGGGGAATTTTTTTAGATTTTCTAGACATTTGTGGAGATTTTGTGGGATATTGCAGGAATATGGTTGGGTTTTGAGTAAATTTGGGGAATTTTTGAGATTTTTCTGCAATTTTGTGGGATTTTGTGGGATGTTTGTGGGATTTTGAGGAGACTTGAAGAATTTTGTGGGATTTTTCTTGAATTTTGTGGCAATTTGTGGAAATTTTTTGGGATGTGGCTGGAGTTTGGTAGGGTTTTGAGAAGATTGAAGGAATTTTGTAACATTTTCCTGGAATTTTGAGGATTTCTCTTGAATTTTGTGGGATTTCGAGGAGACTTGAAGAATTTTGAGGGAATTTTCTTAGATTTTGTGGAAATTTGTAGACATTTTGTGAGATGTCTGTGGAGTTTTGTAATGTTTGGAGAAGGTTTTGGTAATTTTGTGGGATTTTTTTAGAATTTTGAGGAGCTTTTCAAGAATTTTGTGGCAGTTTTCTTGAATTTTGTGGAAATTGGTGGAGACCTGAAGAATTTTGAGGGAATTTTCATAGATTTTGTGGAAATGTGTGGAGATTTTTTGAGATGTCTGGTATTTTGTAATGTTTTGGGAAGATTGTGGGAATTGTGTGGGATTTTTCTGGAATTTTGAGAGGCTTTCAAGAATTTTGTGGGAGTTTTCTTGAATTTTGTGGCAATTTGTTGAGATTTTTGTGAGATGGTTCTGGAATTTTGTGGGATATTGAGGAAATTTAGTGATTTTAGTGGGATTTTTCTTGAATTTTGTGGACATTCGTGGAGATTTTGTGAGATGTTGCAGGAATTTGGTAGAAATTTGAGAAGATTTAGAGAATTGTGTGGGGCTTTTCCAGAATTTTGTGCGATTTGGAGGAGACTTGAAGAATTTTGAGGGATTTTTCTTAGATTTTTCTGGAAATTGTTGGAGATTTTGTGAGATGGTGCAGGAATTTGGTTGTGTTTTGAGAAGATTGAGGGAATTTTGTGGGATATTTCCTGGAATTTTGTGGAATTTCTCTAGAATTTTGTGGGATATTGAGGAGATTTTGTGAGATGTTTGTGGGATTTTGAGGAGACTTGAAGAATTTTGTGGTATTTTTCTTGAATTTTGTGGGAATTTGTGGACATTTTGTGGGATCTGGCTGGAGTTTGGTCAGGTTTTCAGAAGATTCAAGGAATTTTGTAGCATTTTCCTGGAATTTTGAGGATTTCTCTCGAATTCTGTGAGATTTGGAGGAGACTTGAAGAATTTTGAGGGAATTTTCTTAGATTTGGTGGGACATTTGTGGAGATTTTGTGAGATGTCTGTGGAATTTTGTGGGATATTGAGGAAATTTAGTGATTTTTGTGGGATTTTTCTTGAATTTTGTGGCAATTTGTGGACATTTTGTGGGATGTGGCTGGAGTTTGGTAGGGTTTTGAGAAGATTGAAGGAATTTTGTAACATTTTCCTGGAATTTTGAGGATTTCTCTTGAATTTTGTGGGATTTCGAGGAGACTTGAAGAATTTTGAGGGAATTTTCTTAGATTTTGTGGAAATTTGTAGACATTTTGTGAGATGTCTGTGGAGTTTTGTAATGTTTGGAGAAGGTTTTGGTAATTTTGTGGGATTTTTTTAGAATTTTGAGGAGCTTTTCAAGAATTTTGTGGCAGTTTTCTTGAATTTTGTGGAAATTGGTGGAGACCTGAAGAATTTTGAGGGAATTTTCATAGATTTTGTGGAAATGTGTGGAGATTTTTTGAGATGTCTGGTATTTTGTAATGTTTTGGGAAGATTGTGGGAATTGTGTGGGATTTTTCTGGAATTTTGAGAGGCTTTCAAGAATTTTGTGGGAGTTTTCTTGAATTTTGTGGCAATTTGTTGAGATTTTTGTGAGATGGTTCTGGAATTTTGTGGGATATTGAGGAAATTTAGTGATTTTAGTGGGATTTTTCTTGAATTTTGTGGACATTCGTGGAGATTTTGTGAGATGTTGCAGGAATTTGGTAGAAATTTGAGAAGATTTAGAGAATTGTGTGGGGCTTTTCCAGAATTTTGTGCGATTTGGAGGAGACTTGAAGAATTTTGAGGGATTTTTCTTAGATTTTTCTGGAAATTGTTGGAGATTTTGTGAGATGGTGCAGGAATTTGGTTGTGTTTTGAGAAGATTGAGGGAATTTTGTGGGATATTTCCTGGAATTTTGTGGAATTTCTCTAGAATTTTGTGGGATATTGAGGAGATTTTGTGAGATGTTTGTGGGATTTTGAGGAGACTTGAAGAATTTTGTGGTATTTTTCTTGAATTTTGTGGGAATTTGTGGACATTTTGTGGGATCTGGCTGGAGTTTGGTCAGGTTTTCAGAAAATTCAAGGAATTTTGTAGCATTTTCCTGGAATTTTGAGGATTTCTCTCGAATTCTGTGAGATTTGGAGGAGACTTGAAGAATTTTGTGGGATTTTTGTGAAGATTTTGTGGAAATTGGTGGAGATTTTGTGAGATGTTGCAGGAATTTGGTTGGGTTTTGAGAAGATTCAGGGAATTTTGTGGGATGTTGCGGGAATTTTGTGGAATTTCTCTAGAATTTTGTGGGATATTGAGGAGATTTTGTGGGATTTTGTGGGATGTTTGTGGGATTTTGAGGAGACTTGAAGAATTGTGGGGGAATTTTTTTAGATTTTCTAGACATTTGTGGAGATTTTGTGGGATATTGCAGGAATATGGTTGGGTTTTGAGTAAATTTGGGTAATTTTTGAGATTTTTCTGCAATTTTGTGGGATTTTGTGGGATGTTTGTGGGATTTTGAGGAGACTTGAAGAATTTTGTGGGATTTTTCTTGAATTTTGTGGCAATTTGTGGACATTTTGTGGGATGTAGCTGGAGTTTGGTAGGGTTTTGAGAAGATCCAAGGAATTTTAAACCATTTTCCTGGAATTTTGAGGATTTCTCTTGAATTTTGTGGGATTTCGAGGAGACTTGAAGAATTTTGAGGGAATTTTCTTAGATTTTGTGGAAATTTGTAGACATTTTGTGAGATGTCTGTGGAGTTTTGTAATGTTTGGAGAAGGTTTAGGGAATTTTGTGGGATTTTTTTAGAATTTTGAGGACCTTTTCAAGAATTTTGTGGCAGTTTTCTTGAATTTTGTGGAAACTGGTAGAGACCTGAAGAATTTTGAGGGAATTTTCATAGATTTTGTGGAAATGTGTGGAGATTTTTTGAGATGTCTGGTATTTTGTAATGTTTTGAGAAGATTGTGGGAATTGTGTGGGATTTTTCTGGAATTTTGAGAGGCTTTCAAGAATTTTGTGGGAGTTTTCTTGAATTTTGTGGCAATTTGTTGAGATTTTTGTGAGATGGTTCTGGAATTTTGTGGGATATTGAGGAAATTTAGTGATTTTAGTGGGATTTTTCTTGAATTTTGTGGACATTCGTGGAGATTTTGTGAGATGTTGCAGGAATTTGGTAGAAATTTGAGAAGATTTAGAGAATTGTGTGGGGCTTTTCCAGAATTTTGTGCGATTTGGAGGAGACTTGAAGAATTTTGAGGGATTTTTCTTAGATTTTTCTGGAAATTGTTGGAGATTTTGTGAGATGGTGCAGGAATTTGGTTGTGTTTTGAGAAGATTGAGGGAATTTTGTGGGATATTTCCTGGAATTTTGTGGAATTTCTCTAGAATTTTGTGGGATATTGAGGAGATTTTGTGAGATGTTTGTGGGATTTTGAGGAGACTTGAAGAATTTTGTGGTATTTTTCTTGAATTTTGTGGGAATTTGTGGACATTTTGTGGGATCTGGCTGGAGTTTGGTCAGGTTTTCAGAAGATTCAAGGAATTTTGTAGCATTTTCCTGGAATTTTGAGGATTTCTCTCGAATTCTGTGAGATTTGGAGGAGACTTGAAGAATTTTGAGGGAATTTTCTTAGATTTGGTGGGACATTTGTGGAGATTTTGTGAGATGTCTGTGGAATTTTGTGGGATATTGAGGAAATTTAGTGATTTTTGTGGGATTTTTCTTGAATTTTGTGGCAATTTGTGGACATTTTGTGGGATGTGGCTGGAGTTTGGTAGGGTTTTGAGAAGATTGAAGGAATTTTGTAACATTTTCCTGGAATTTTGAGGATTTCTCTTGAATTTTGTGGGATTTCGAGGAGACTTGAAGAATTTTGAGGGAATTTTCTTAGATTTGGTGGAAATTTGTAGACATTTTGTGAGATGTCTGTGGAGTTTTGTAATGTTTGGAGAAGGTTTTGGTAATTTTGTGGGATTTTTTTAGAATTTTGAGGAGCTTTTCAAGAATTTTGTGGCAGTTTTCTTGAATTTTGTGGAAATTGGTGGAGACCTGAAGAATTTTGAGGGAATTTTCATAGATTTTGTGGAAATGTGTGGAGATTTTTTGAGATGTCTGGTATTTTGTAATGTTTTGGGAAGATTGTGGGAATTGTGTGGGATTTTTCTGGAATTTTGAGAGGCTTTCAAGAATTTTGTGGGAGTTTTCTTGAATTTTGTGGCAATTTGTTGAGATTTTTGTGAGATGGTTCTGGAATTTTGTGGGATATTGAGGAAATTTAGTGATTTTAGTGGGATTTTTCTTGAATTTTGTGGACATTCGTGGAGATTTTGTGAGATGTTGCAGGAATTTGGTAGAAATTTGAGAAGATTTAGAGAATTGTGTGGGGCTTTTCCAGAATTTTGTGCGATTTGGAGGAGACTTGAAGAATTTTGAGGGATTTTTCTTAGATTTTTCTGGAAATTGTTGGAGATTTTGTGAGATGGTGCAGGAATTTGGTTGTGTTTTGAGAAGATTGAGGGAATTTTGTGGGATATTTCCTGGAATTTTGTGGAATTTCTCTAGAATTTTGTGGGATATTGAGGAGATTTTGTGAGATGTTTGTGGGATTTTGAGGAGACTTGAAGAATTTTGTGGTATTTTTCTTGAATTTTGTGGGAATTTGTGGACATTTTGTGGGATCTGGCTGGAGTTTGGTCAGGTTTTCAGAAGATTCAAGGAATTTTGTAGCATTTTCCTGGAATTTTGAGGATTTCTCTCGAATTCTGTGAGATTTGGAGGAGACTTGAAGAATTTTGAGGGAATTTTCTTAGATTTGGTGGGACATTTGTGGAGATTTTGTGAGATGTCTGTGGAATTTTGTGGGATATTGAGGAAATTTAGTGATTTTTGTGGGATTTTTCTTGAATTTTGTGGCAATTTGTGGACATTTTGTGGGATGTGGCTGGAGTTTGGTAGGGTTTTGAGAAGATTGAAGGAATTTTGTAACATTTTCCTGGAATTTTGAGGATTTCTCTTGAATTTTGTGGGATTTCGAGGAGACTTGAAGAATTTTGAGGGAATTTTCTTAGATTTTGTGGAAATTTGTAGACATTTTGTGAGATGTCTGTGGAGTTTTGTAATGTTTGGAGAAGGTTTTGGTAATTTTGTGGGATTTTTTTAGAATTTTGAGGAGCTTTTCAAGAATTTTGTGGCAGTTTTCTTGAATTTTGTGGAAATTGGTGGAGACCTGAAGAATTTTGAGGGAATTTTCATAGATTTTGTGGAAATGTGTGGAGATTTTTTGAGATGTCTGGTATTTTGTAATGTTTTGGGAAGATTGTGGGAATTGTGTGGGATTTTTCTGGAATTTTGAGAGGCTTTCAAGAATTTTGTGGGAGTTTTCTTGAATTTTGTGGCAATTTGTTGAGATTTTTGTGAGATGGTTCTGGAATTTTGTGGGATATTGAGGAAATTTAGTGATTTTAGTGGGATTTTTCTTGAATTTTGTGGACATTCGTGGAGATTTTGTGAGATGTTGCAGGAATTTGGTAGAAATTTGAGAAGATTTAGAGAATTGTGTGGGGCTTTTCCAGAATTTTGTGCGATTTGGAGGAGACTTGAAGAATTTTGAGGGATTTTTCTTAGATTTTTCTGGAAATTGTTGGAGATTTTGTGAGATGGTGCAGGAATTTGGTTGTGTTTTGAGAAGATTGAGGGAATTTTGTGGGATTTTTCCTGTAATTTTGTGGGAATTTGTGGACATTTTGTGGGATGTGGCTGGAGTTTGGTCAGGTTTTCAGAAGATTCAAGGAATTTTGTAGCATTTTCCTGGAATTTTGAGGATTTCTCTCGAATTCTGTGAGATTTGGAGGAGACTTGAAGAATTTTGAGGGAATTTTCTTAGATTTGGTGGGACATTTGTGGAGATTTTGTGAGATGTCTGTGGAATTTTGTGGGATATTGAGGAAATTTAGTGATTTTTGTGGGATTTTTCTTGAATTTTGTGGCAATTTGTGGACATTTTGTGGGATGTGGCTGGAGTTTGGTAGGGTTTTGAGAAGATTGAAGGAATTTTGTAACATTTTCCTGGAATTTTGAGGATTTCTCTTGAATTTTGTGGGATTTCGAGGAGACTTGAAGAATTTTGAGGGAATTTTCTTAGATTTTGTGGAAATTTGTAGACATTTTGTGAGATGTCTGTGGAGTTTTGTAATGTTTGGAGAAGGTTTTGGTAATTTTGTGGGATTTTTTTAGAATTTTGAGGAGCTTTTCAAGAATTTTGTGGCAGTTTTCTTGAATTTTGTGGAAATTGGTGGAGACCTGAAGAATTTTGAGGGAATTTTCATAGATTTTGTGGAAATGTGTGGAGATTTTTTGAGATGTCTGGTATTTTGTAATGTTTTGGGAAGATTGTGGGAATTGTGTGGGATTTTTCTGGAATTTTGAGAGGCTTTCAAGAATTTTGTGGGAGTTTTCTTGAATTTTGTGGCAATTTGTTGAGATTTTTGTGAGATGGTTCTGGAATTTTGTGGGATATTGAGGAAATTTAGTGATTTTAGTGGGATTTTTCTTGAATTTTGTGGACATTCGTGGAGATTTTGTGAGATGTTGCAGGAATTTGGTAGAAATTTGAGAAGATTTAGAGAATTGTGTGGGGCCTTTCCAGAATTTTGTGCGATTTGGAGGAGACTTGAAGAATTTTGAGGGATTTTTCTTAGATTTTTCTGGAAATTGTTGGAGATTTTGTGAGATGGTGCAGGAATTTGGTTGTGTTTTGAGAAGATTGAGGGAATTTTGTGGGATATTTCCTGGAATTTTGTGGAATTTCTCTAGAATTTTGTGGGATATTGAGGAGATTTTGTGAGATGTTTGTGGGATTTTGAGGAGACTTGAAGAATTTTGTGGTATTTTTCTTGAATTTTGTGGGAATTTGTGGACATTTTGTGGGATGTGGCTGGAGTTTGGTCAGGTTTTCAGAAGATTCAAGGAATTTTGTAGCATTTTCCTGGAATTTTGAGGATTTCTCTCGAATTCTGTGAGATTTGGAGGAGACTTGAAGAATTTTGTGGGATTTTTGTGAAGATTTTGTGGAAATTGGTGGAGATTTTGTGAGATGTTGCAGGAATTTGGTTGGGTTTTGAGAAGATTCAGGGAATTTTGTGGGATGTTGCGGGAATTTTGTGGAATTTCTCTAGAATTTTGTGGGATATTGAGGAGATTTTGTGGGATTTTGTGGGATGTTTGTGGGATTTTGAGGAGACTTGAAGAATTGTGGGGGAATTTTTTTAGATTTTCTAGACATTTGTGGAGATTTTGTGGGATATTGCAGGAATATGGTTGGGTTTTGAGTAAATTTGGGGAATTTTTGAGATTTTTCTGCAATTTTGTGGGATTTTGTGGGATGTTTGTGGGATTTTGAGGAGACTTGAAGAATTTTGTGGGATTTTTCTTGAATTTTGTGGCAATTTGTGGACATTTTGTGGGATGTAGCTGGAGTTTGGTAGGGTTTTGAGAAGATCCAAGGAATTTTAAACCATTTTCCTGGAATTTTGAGGATTTCTCTTGAATTTTGTGGGATTTCGAGGAGACTTGAAGAATTTTGAGGGAATTTTCTTAGATTTTGTGGAAATTTGTAGACATTTTGTGAGATGTCTGTGGAGTTTTGTAATGTTTGGAGAAGGTTTAGGGAATTTTGTGGGATTTTTTTAGAATTTTGAGGAGCTTTTCAAGAATTTTGTGGCAGTTTTCTTGAATTTTGTGGAAACTGGTAGAGACCTGAAGAATTTTGAGGGAATTTTCATAGATTTTGTGGAAATGTGTGGAGATTTTTTGAGATGTCTGGTATTTTGTAATGTTTTGAGAAGATTGTGGGAATTGTGTGGGATTTTTCTGGAATTTTGAGAGGCTTTCAAGAATTTTGTGAGAGTTTTCTTGAATTTTGTGGCAATTTGTTGAGATTTTTGTGAGATGGTTCTGGAATTTTGTGGGATATTGAGGAAATTTAGTGATTTTAGTGGGATTTTTCTTGAATTTTGTGGACATTCGTGGAGATTTTGTAGGATGATGCAGGAATTTGGTTGTGTTTTGGGAAGATTGAGGAAATTTTGTGGGATATTTCTGGAATTTTGTGGAAATTCTCTAGAATTTTGTGGGATATTGAGGAGATTTTGTGGGATGTTTGTGGGATGTTTGTGGAATTTGGATGAGACTTGAAGAATTTTGAGGGATTTTTCCTAGATTTTGTGGAAATTGTTGGAGATTTTGTGGGATGTAGCTGGAGTTTGGTAGGGTTTTGAGAAGATCCAAGGAATTTTAAACCATTTTCCTGGAATTTTGAGGATTTCTCTCGAATTCTGTGAGATTTGGAGGAGACTTGAAGAATTTTGAGGGAATTTTCTTAGATTTGGTGGGACATTTGTGGAGATTTTGTGAGATGTCTGTGGAATTTTGTGGGATATTGAGGAAATTTAGTGATTTTTGTGGGATTTTTCTTGAATTTTGTGGCAATTTGTGGACATTTTGTGGGATGTGGCTGGAGTTTGGTAGGGTTTTGAGAAGATTGAAGGAATTTTGTAACATTTTCCTGGAATTTTGAGGATTTCTCTTGAATTTTGTGGGATTTCGAGGAGACTTGAAGAATTTTGAGGGAATTTTCTTAGATTTTGTGGAAATTTGTAGACATTTTGTGAGATGTCTGTGGAGTTTTGTAATGTTTGGAGAAGGTTTTGGTAATTTTGTGGGATTTTTTTAGAATTTTGAGGAGCTTTTCAAGAATTTTGTGGCAGTTTTCTTGAATTTTGTGGAAACTGGTAGAGACCTGAAGAATTTTGAGGGAATTTTCATAGATTTTGTGGAAATGTGTGGAGATTTTTTGAGATGTCTGGTATTTTGTAATGTTTTGGGAAGATTGTGGGAATTGTGTGGGATTTTTCTGGAATTTTGAGAGGCTTTCAAGAATTTTGTGGGAGTTTTCTTGAATTTTGTGGCAATTTGTTGAGATTTTTGTGAGATGGTTCTGGAATTTTGTGGGATATTGAGGAAATTTAGTGATTTTAGTGGGATTTTTCTTGAATTTTGTGGACATTCGTGGAGATTTTGTAGGATGATGCAGGAATTTGGTTGTGTTTTGGGAAGATTGAGGAAATTTTGTGGGATATTTCTGGAATTTTGTGGAAATTCTCTAGAATTTTGTGGGATATTGAGGAGATTTTGTGGGATGTTTGTGGGATGTTTGTGGAATTTGGAGGAGACTTGAAGAATTTTGAGGGATTTTTCCTAGATTTTGTGGAAATTGTTGGAGATTTTGTGGGATGTTGCTGGAATTTGGTAGGATTTTGAGAAGATTGAAGGAATTTTGTAACATTTTCCTGGAATTTTGAGGATTTCTCTTGAATTTCTTGGAATCTGGAGGAGACTTGAAGAATTTTGAGGGAATTTTCTTAGATTTGGTGGAAATTTGTGGGGATTTTGTGAGATGTCTTTGGAATTTTGTAATGTTTGGAGAAGATTTAGGGAATTTTGTGAGGATTTTCCAGAATTTTGAGGGGCTTTCAAGAATTTTGTGGGAGTTTTCTTGAATTTTGTGGAAATTTGTTTAGATTTTGTGAGATGGTTCTGGAATTTTGTGGGATATTGAGGAAATTTAGTTAATTTTGTGGGATTTTTCTTGAATGATGTGGACATTCGTGGCCATTTTGTGGGATGTTACAGGAATTTGGTAAGGTTTTCAGAAGATTTAGGGAATTGTGTGGGGCTTTTCCAGAATTTTGTGGGATTTTTCTTTGATAATGTGAAAATTGGTGGAGGTTTTGTGAGACGTCTCTGGAATTTTGTAATGTTTGGAGAAGATTTAGGGAATTTTGTGGCATTTTTCTGCAATTTTGTGGAATTTCTCTAGAATTTTCTGTGATATTGAGGAGATTTTGTGGGATGTTTCTGGAATTTTGTTGGATTTTTCTAGGATTTGGAGGAGACTTGAAGAATTTTGTGGGATTTTTGTGGAGATTTTGTGGAAATTGGTGGAGATTTTGTAGGATGATGCAGGAATTTGGTTGTGTTTTGGGAAGATTGAGGAAATTTTGTGGGATATTTCTGGAATTTTGTGGAAATTCTCTAGAATTTTGTGGGATATTGAGGAGATTTTGTGGGATGTTTGTGGGATGTTTGTGGAATTTGGAGGAGACTTGAAGAATTTTGAGGGATTTTTCCTAGATTTTGTGGAAATTGTTGGAGATTTTGTGGGATGTTGCTGGAATTTGGTAGGATTTTGAGAAGATTGAAGGAATTTTGTAACATTTTCCTGGAATTTTGAGGATTTCTCTTGAATTTCTTGGAATCTGGAGGAGACTTGAAGAATTTTGAGGGAATTTTCTTAGATTTGGTGGAAATTTGTGGGGATTTTGTGAGATGTCTTTGGAATTTTGTAATGTTTGGAGAAGATTTAGGGAATTTTGTGAGGATTTTCCAGAATTTTGAGGGGCTTTCAAGAATTTTGTGGGAGTTTTCTTGAATTTTGTGGAAATTTGTTTAGATTTTGTGAGATGGTTCTGGAATTTTGTGGGATATTGAGGAAATTTAGTTAATTTTGTGGGATTTTTCTTGAATGATGTGGACATTCGTGGCCATTTTGTGGGATGTTACAGGAATTTGGTAAGGTTTTCAGAAGATTTAGGGAATTGTGTGGGGCTTTTCCAGAATTTTGTGGGATTTTTCTTTGATAATGTGAAAATTGGTGGAGGTTTTGTGAGACGTCTCTGGAATTTTGTAATGTTTGGAGAAGATTTAGGGGATTTTGTGGCATTTTTCTGCAATTTTGTGGAATTTCTCTAGAATTTTCTGTGATATTGAGGAGATTTTGTGGGATGTTTCTGGAATTTTGTGGGATTTTTCTAGGATTTGGAGGAGACTTGAAGAATTTTGTGGGATTTTTGTGGAGATTTTGTGGAAATTGGTGGAGATTTTGTGAGATGTTGCAGGAATTTGTTTGGGTTTTGAGAAGATTCAGGGAATTTTGTGGGATGTTGCGGGAATTTTGTGGAATTTCTCTAGAATTTTGTGGGATATTGAGGAGATTTTGTGGGATTTTGTGGGATGTTTGTGGGATTTTGAGGAGACTTGAAGAATTGTGGGGGAATTTTTTTAGATTTTCTAGACATTTGTGGAGATTTTGTGGGATATTGCAGGAATATGGTTGGGTTTTGAGTAAATTTGGGGAATTTTTGAGATTTTTCTGCAATTTTGTGGGATTTTGTGGGATGTTTGTGGGATTTTGAGGAGACTTGAAGAATTTTGTGGGATTTTTCTTGAATTTTGTGGCAATTTGTGGACATTTTGTGGGATGTAGCTGGAGTTTGGTAGGGTTTTGAGAAGATCCAAGGAATTTTAAACCATTTTCCTGGAATTTTGAGGATTTCTCTTGAATTTTGTGGGATTTCGAGGAGACTTGAAGAATTTTGAGGGAATTTACTTAGATTTTGTGGAAATTTGTAGACATTTTGTGAGATGTCTGTGGAGTTTTGTAATGTTTGGAGAAGGTTTTGGTAATTTTGTGGGATTTTTTTAGAATTTTGAGGAGCTTTTCAAGAATTTTGTGGCAGTTTTCTTGAATTTTGTGGAAATTGGTGGAGACCTGAAGAATTTTGAGGGAATTTTCATAGATTTTGTGGAAATGTGTGGAGATTTTTTGAGATGTCTGGTATTTTGTAATGTTTTGGGAAGATTGTGGGAATTGTGTGGGATTTTTCTGGAATTTTGAGAGGCTTTCAAGAATTTTGTGGGAGTTTTCTTGAATTTTGTGGCAATTTGTTGAGATTTTTGTGAGATGGTTCTGGAATTTTGTGGGATATTGAGGAAATTTAGTGATTTTAGTGGGATTTTTCTTGAATTTTGTGGACATTCGTGGAGATTTTGTGAGATGTTGCAGGAATTTGGTAGAAATTTGAGAAGATTTAGAGAATTGTGTGGGGCTTTTCCAGAATTTTGTGCGATTTGGAGGAGACTTGAAGAATTTTGAGGGATTTTTCTTAGATTTTTCTGGAAATTGTTGGAGATTTTGTGAGATGGTGCAGGAATTTGGTTGTGTTTTGAGAAGATTGAGGGAATTTTGTGGGATATTTCCTGGAATTTTGTGGAATTTCTCTAGAATTTTGTGGGATATTGAGGAGATTTTGTGAGATGTTTGTGGGATTTTGAGGAGACTTGAAGAATTTTGTGGTATTTTTCTTGAATTTTGTGGGAATTTGTGGACATTTTGTGGGATGTGGCTGGAGTTTGGTCAGGTTTTCAGAAAATCAAGGAATTTTGTAGCATTTTCCTGGAATTTTGAGGATTTCTCTCGAATTCTGTGAGATTTGGAGGAGACTTGAAGAATTTTGTGGGATTTTTGTGAAGATTTTGTGGAAATTGGTGGAGATTTTGTGAGATGTTGCAGGAATTTGGTTGGGTTTTGAGAAGATTCAGGGAATTTTGTGGGATGTTGCGGGAATTTTGTGGAATTTCTCTAGAATTTTGTGGGATATTGAGGAGATTTTGTGGGATTTTGTGGGATGTTTGTGGGATTTTGAGGAGACTTGAAGAATTGTGGGGGAATTTTTTTAGATTTTCTAGACATTTGTGGAGATTTTGTGGGATATTGCAGGAATATGGTTGGGTTTTGAGTAAATTTGGGGAATTTTTGAGATTTTTCTGCAATTTTGTGGGATTTTGTGGGATGTTTGTGGGATTTTGAGGAGACTTGAAGAATTTGGTGGGATTTTTCTTGAATTTTGTGGCAATTTGTGGACATTTTGTGGGATGTAGCTGGAGTTTGGTAGGGTTTTGAGAAGATCCAAGGAATTTTAAACCATTTTCCTGGAATTTTGAGGATTTCTCTTGAATTTTGTGGGATTTCGAGGAGACTTGAAGAATTTTGAGGGAATTTTCTTAGATTTTGTGGAAATTTGTAGACATTTTGTGAGATGTCTGTGGAGTTTTGTAATGTTTGGAGAAGGTTTAGGGAATTTTGTGGGATTTTTTTAGAATTTTGAGGAGCTTTTCAAGAATTTTGTGGCAGTTTTCTTGAATTTTGTGGAAATTGGTGGAGACCTGAAGAATTTTGAGGGAATTTTCATAGATTTTGTGGAAATGTGTGGAGATTTTTTGAGATGTCTGGTATTTTGTAATGTTTTGGGAAGATTGTGGGAATTGTGTGGGATTTTTCTGGAATTTTGAGAGGCTTTCAAGAATTTTGTGGGAGTTTTCTTGAATTTTGTGGCAATTTGTTGAGATTTTTGTGAGATGGTTCTGGAATTTTGTGGGATATTGAGGAAATTTAGTGATTTTAGTGGGATTTTTCTTGAATTTTGTGGACATTCGTGGAGATTTTGTAGGATGATGCAGGAATTTGGTTGTGTTTTGGGAAGATTGAGGAAATTTTGTGGGATATTTCTGGAATTTTGTGGAAATTCTCTAGAATTTTGTGGGATATTGAGGAGATTTTGTGGGATGTTTGTGGGATGTTTGTGGAATTTGGAGGAGACTTGAAGAATTTTGAGGGATTTTTCCTAGATTTTGTGGAAATTGTTGGAGATTTTGTGGGATGTTGCTGGAATTTGGTAGGATTTTGAGAAGATTGAAGGAATTTTGTAACATTTTCCTGGAATTTTGAGGATTTCTCTTGAATTTCTTGGAATCTGGAGGAGACTTGAAGAATTTTGAGGGAATTTTCTTAGATTTGGTGGAAATTTGTGGGGATTTTGTGAGATGTCTTTGGAATTTTGTAATGTTTGGAGAAGATTTAGGGAATTTTGTGAGGATTTTCCAGAATTTTGAGGGGCTTTCAAGAATTTTGTGGGAGTTTTCTTGAATTTTGTGGAAATTTGTTTAGATTTTGTGAGATGGTTCTGGAATTTTGTGGGATATTGAGGAAATTTAGTTAATTTTGTGGGATTTTTCTTGAATGATGTGGACATTCGTGGCCATTTTGTGGGATGTTACAGGAATTTGGTAAGGTTTTCAGAAGATTTAGGGAATTGTGTGGGGCTTTTCCAGAATTTTGTGGGATTTTTCTTTGATAATGTGAAAATTGGTGGAGGTTTTGTGAGACGTCTCTGGAATTTTGTAATGTTTGGAGAAGATTTAGGGGATTTTGTGGCATTTTTCTGCAATTTTGTGGAATTTCTCTAGAATTTTCTGTGATATTGAGGAGATTTTGTGGGATGTTTCTGGAATTTTGTGGGATTTTTCTAGGATTTGGAGGAGACTTGAAGAATTTTGTGGGATTTTTGTGGAGATTTTGTGGAAATTGGTGGAGATTTTGTGAGATGTTGCAGGAATTTGTTTGGGTTTTGAGAAGATTCAGGGAATTTTGTGGGATGTTGCGGGAATTTTGTGGAATTTCTCTAGAATTTTGTGGGATATTGAGGAGATTTTGTGGGATTTTGTGGGATGTTTGTGGGATTTTGAGGAGACTTGAAGAATTGTGGGGGAATTTTTTTAGATTTTCTAGACATTTGTGGAGATTTTGTGGGATATTGCAGGAATATGGTTGGGTTTTGAGTAAATTTGGGGAATTTTTGAGATTTTTCTGCAATTTTGTGGGATTTTGTGGGATGTTTGTGGGATTTTGAGGAGACTTGAAGAATTTTGTGGGATTTTTCTTGAATTTTGTGGCAATTTGTGGACATTTTGTGGGATGTAGCTGGAGTTTGGTAGGGTTTTGAGAAGATCCAAGGAATTTTAAACCATTTTCCTGGAATTTTGAGGATTTCTCTTGAATTTTGTGGGATTTCGAGGAGACTTGAAGAATTTTGAGGGAATTTACTTAGATTTTGTGGAAATTTGTAGACATTTTGTGAGATGTCTGTGGAGTTTTGTAATGTTTGGAGAAGGTTTTGGTAATTTTGTGGGATTTTTTTAGAATTTTGAGGAGCTTTTCAAGAATTTTGTGGCAGTTTTCTTGAATTTTGTGGAAATTGGTGGAGACCTGAAGAATTTTGAGGGAATTTTCATAGATTTTGTGGAAATGTGTGGAGATTTTTTGAGATGTCTGGTATTTTGTAATGTTTTGGGAAGATTGTGGGAATTGTGTGGGATTTTTCTGGAATTTTGAGAGGCTTTCAAGAATTTTGTGGGAGTTTTCTTGAATTTTGTGGCAATTTGTTGAGATTTTTGTGAGATGGTTCTGGAATTTTGTGGGATATTGAGGAAATTTAGTGATTTTAGTGGGATTTTTCTTGAATTTTGTGGACATTCGTGGAGATTTTGTGAGATGTTGCAGGAATTTGGTAGAAATTTGAGAAGATTTAGAGAATTGTGTGGGGCTTTTCCAGAATTTTGTGCGATTTGGAGGAGACTTGAAGAATTTTGAGGGATTTTTCTTAGATTTTTCTGGAAATTGTTGGAGATTTTGTGAGATGGTGCAGGAATTTGGTTGTGTTTTGAGAAGATTGAGGGAATTTTGTGGGATATTTCCTGGAATTTTGTGGAATTTCTCTAGAATTTTGTGGGATATTGAGGAGATTTTGTGAGATGTTTGTGGGATTTTGAGGAGACTTGAAGAATTTTGTGGTATTTTTCTTGAATTTTGTGGGAATTTGTGGACATTTTGTGGGATGTGGCTGGAGTTTGGTCAGGTTTTCAGAAAATCAAGGAATTTTGTAGCATTTTCCTGGAATTTTGAGGATTTCTCTCGAATTCTGTGAGATTTGGAGGAGACTTGAAGAATTTTGTGGGATTTTTGTGAAGATTTTGTGGAAATTGGTGGAGATTTTGTGAGATGTTGCAGGAATTTGGTTGGGTTTTGAGAAGATTCAGGGAATTTTGTGGGATGTTGCGGGAATTTTGTGGAATTTCTCTAGAATTTTGTGGGATATTGAGGAGATTTTGTGGGATTTTGTGGGATGTTTGTGGGATTTTGAGGAGACTTGAAGAATTGTGGGGGAATTTTTTTAGATTTTCTAGACATTTGTGGAGATTTTGTGGGATATTGCAGGAATATGGTTGGGTTTTGAGTAAATTTGGGGAATTTTTGAGATTTTTCTGCAATTTTGTGGGATTTTGTGGGATGTTTGTGGGATTTTGAGGAGACTTGAAGAATTTGGTGGGATTTTTCTTGAATTTTGTGGCAATTTGTGGACATTTTGTGGGATGTAGCTGGAGTTTGGTAGGGTTTTGAGAAGATCCAAGGAATTTTAAACCATTTTCCTGGAATTTTGAGGATTTCTCTTGAATTTTGTGGGATTTCGAGGAGACTTGAAGAATTTTGAGGGAATTTTCTTAGATTTTGTGGAAATTTGTAGACATTTTGTGAGATGTCTGTGGAGTTTTGTAATGTTTGGAGAAGGTTTAGGGAATTTTGTGGGATTTTTTTAGAATTTTGAGGAGCTTTTCAAGAATTTTGTGGCAGTTTTCTTGAATTTTGTGGAAATTGGTGGAGACCTGAAGAATTTTGAGGGAATTTTCATAGATTTTGTGGAAATGTGTGGAGATTTTTTGAGATGTCTGGTATTTTGTAATGTTTTGGGAAGATTGTGGGAATTGTGTGGGATTTTTCTGGAATTTTGAGAGGCTTTCAAGAATTTTGTGGGAGTTTTCTTGAATTTTGTGGCAATTTGTTGAGATTTTTGTGAGATGGTTCTGGAATTTTGTGGGATATTGAGGAAATTTAGTGATTTTAGTGGGATTTTTCTTGAATTTTGTGGACATTCGTGGAGATTTTGTAGGATGATGCAGGAATTTGGTTGTGTTTTGGGAAGATTGAGGAAATTTTGTGGGATATTTCTGGAATTTTGTGGAAATTCTCTAGAATTTTGTGGGATATTGAGGAGATTTTGTGGGATGTTTGTGGGATGTTTGTGGAATTTGGAGGAGACTTGAAGAATTTTGAGGGATTTTTCCTAGATTTTGTGGAAATTGTTGGAGATTTTGTGGGATGTTGCTGGAATTTGGTAGGATTTTGAGAAGATTGAAGGAATTTTGTAACATTTTCCTGGAATTTTGAGGATTTCTCTTGAATTTCTTGGAATCTGGAGGAGACTTGAAGAATTTTGAGGGAATTTTCTTAGATTTGGTGGAAATTTGTGGGGATTTTGTGAGATGTCTTTGGAATTTTGTAATGTTTGGAGAAGATTTAGGGAATTTTGTGAGGATTTTCCAGAATTTTGAGGGGCTTTCAAGAATTTTGTGGGAGTTTTCTTGAATTTTGTGGAAATTTGTTTAGATTTTGTGAGATGGTTCTGGAATTTTGTGGGATATTGAGGAAATTTAGTTAATTTTGTGGGATTTTTCTTGAATGATGTGGACATTCGTGGCCATTTTGTGGGATGTTACAGGAATTTGGTAAGGTTTTCAGAAGATTTAGGGAATTGTGTGGGGCTTTTCCAGAATTTTGTGGGATTTTTCTTTGATAATGTGAAAATTGGTGGAGGTTTTGTGAGACGTCTCTGGAATTTTGTAATGTTTGGAGAAGATTTAGGGGATTTTGTGGCATTTTTCTGCAATTTTGTGGAATTTCTCTAGAATTTTCTGTGATATTGAGGAGATTTTGTGGGATGTTTCTGGAATTTTGTGGGATTTTTCTAGGATTTGGAGGAGACTTGAAGAATTTTGTGGGATTTTTGTGGAGATTTTGTGGAAATTGGTGGAGATTTTGTGAGATGTTGCAGGAATTTGTTTGGGTTTTGAGAAGATTCAGGGAATTTTGTGGGATGTTGCGGGAATTTTGTGGAATTTCTCTAGAATTTTGTGGGATATTGAGGAGATTTTGTGGGATTTTGTGGGATGTTTGTGGGATTTTGAGGAGACTTGAAGAATTGTGGGGGAATTTTTTTAGATTTTCTAGACATTTGTGGAGATTTTGTGGGATATTGCAGGAATATGGTTGGGTTTTGAGTAAATTTGGGGAATTTTTGAGATTTTTCTGCAATTTTGTGGGATTTTGTGGGATGTTTGTGGGATTTTGAGGAGACTTGAAGAATTTTGTGGGATTTTTCTTGAATTTTGTGGCAATTTGTGGACATTTTGTGGGATGTAGCTGGAGTTTGGTAGGGTTTTGAGAAGATCCAAGGAATTTTAAACCATTTTCCTGGAATTTTGAGGATTTCTCTTGAATTTTGTGGGATTTCGAGGAGACTTGAAGAATTTTGAGGGAATTTACTTAGATTTTGTGGAAATTTGTAGACATTTTGTGAGATGTCTGTGGAGTTTTGTAATGTTTGGAGAAGGTTTTGGTAATTTTGTGGGATTTTTTTAGAATTTTGAGGAGCTTTTCAAGAATTTTGTGGCAGTTTTCTTGAATTTTGTGGAAATTGGTGGAGACCTGAAGAATTTTGAGGGAATTTTCATAGATTTTGTGGAAATGTGTGGAGATTTTTTGAGATGTCTGGTATTTTGTAATGTTTTGGGAAGATTGTGGGAATTGTGTGGGATTTTTCTGGAATTTTGAGAGGCTTTCAAGAATTTTGTGGGAGTTTTCTTGAATTTTGTGGCAATTTGTTGAGATTTTTGTGAGATGGTTCTGGAATTTTGTGGGATATTGAGGAAATTTAGTGATTTTAGTGGGATTTTTCTTGAATTTTGTGGACATTCGTGGAGATTTTGTGAGATGTTGCAGGAATTTGGTAGAAATTTGAGAAGATTTAGAGAATTGTGTGGGGCTTTTCCAGAATTTTGTGCGATTTGGAGGAGACTTGAAGAATTTTGAGGGATTTTTCTTAGATTTTTCTGGAAATTGTTGGAGATTTTGTGAGATGGTGCAGGAATTTGGTTGTGTTTTGAGAAGATTGAGGGAATTTTGTGGGATATTTCCTGGAATTTTGTGGAATTTCTCTAGAATTTTGTGGGATATTGAGGAGATTTTGTGAGATGTTTGTGGGATTTTGAGGAGACTTGAAGAATTTTGTGGTATTTTTCTTGAATTTTGTGGGAATTTGTGGACATTTTGTGGGATGTGGCTGGAGTTTGGTCAGGTTTTCAGAAAATCAAGGAATTTTGTAGCATTTTCCTGGAATTTTGAGGATTTCTCTCGAATTCTGTGAGATTTGGAGGAGACTTGAAGAATTTTGTGGGATTTTTGTGAAGATTTTGTGGAAATTGGTGGAGATTTTGTGAGATGTTGCAGGAATTTGGTTGGGTTTTGAGAAGATTCAGGGAATTTTGTGGGATGTTGCGGGAATTTTGTGGAATTTCTCTAGAATTTTGTGGGATATTGAGGAGATTTTGTGGGATTTTGTGGGATGTTTGTGGGATTTTGAGGAGACTTGAAGAATTGTGGGGGAATTTTTTTAGATTTTCTAGACATTTGTGGAGATTTTGTGGGATATTGCAGGAATATGGTTGGGTTTTGAGTAAATTTGGGGAATTTTTGAGATTTTTCTGCAATTTTGTGGGATTTTGTGGGATGTTTGTGGGATTTTGAGGAGACTTGAAGAATTTGGTGGGATTTTTCTTGAATTTTGTGGCAATTTGTGGACATTTTGTGGGATGTAGCTGGAGTTTGGTAGGGTTTTGAGAAGATCCAAGGAATTTTAAACCATTTTCCTGGAATTTTGAGGATTTCTCTTGAATTTTGTGGGATTTCGAGGAGACTTGAAGAATTTTGAGGGAATTTTCTTAGATTTTGTGGAAATTTGTAGACATTTTGTGAGATGTCTGTGGAGTTTTGTAATGTTTGGAGAAGGTTTAGGGAATTTTGTGGGATTTTTTTAGAATTTTGAGGAGCTTTTCAAGAATTTTGTGGCAGTTTTCTTGAATTTTGTGGAAATTGGTGGAGACCTGAAGAATTTTGAGGGAATTTTCATAGATTTTGTGGAAATGTGTGGAGATTTTTTGAGATGTCTGGTATTTTGTAATGTTTTGGGAAGATTGTGGGAATTGTGTGGGATTTTTCTGGAATTTTGAGAGGCTTTCAAGAATTTTGTGGGAGTTTTCTTGAATTTTGTGGCAATTTGTTGAGATTTTTGTGAGATGGTTCTGGAATTTTGTGGGATATTGAGGAAATTTAGTGATTTTAGTGGGATTTTTCTTGAATTTTGTGGACATTCGTGGAGATTTTGTAGGATGATGCAGGAATTTGGTTGTGTTTTGGGAAGATTGAGGAAATTTTGTGGGATATTTCTGGAATTTTGTGGAAATTCTCTAGAATTTTGTGGGATATTGAGGAGATTTTGTGGGATGTTTGTGGGATGTTTGTGGAATTTGGAGGAGACTTGAAGAATTTTGAGGGATTTTTCCTAGATTTTGTGGAAATTGTTGGAGATTTTGTGGGATGTTGCTGGAATTTGGTAGGATTTTGAGAAGATTGAAGGAATTTTGTAACATTTTCCTGGAATTTTGAGGATTTCTCTTGAATTTCTTGGAATCTGGAGGAGACTTGAAGAATTTTGAGGGAATTTTCTTAGATTTGGTGGAAATTTGTGGGGATTTTGTGAGATGTCTTTGGAATTTTGTAATGTTTGGAGAAGATTTAGGGAATTTTGTGAGGATTTTCCAGAATTTTGAGGGGCTTTCAAGAATTTTGTGGGAGTTTTCTTGAATTTTGTGGAAATTTGTTTAGATTTTGTGAGATGGTTCTGGAATTTTGTGGGATATTGAGGAAATTTAGTTAATTTTGTGGGATTTTTCTTGAATGATGTGGACATTCGTGGCCATTTTGTGGGATGTTACAGGAATTTGGTAAGGTTTTCAGAAGATTTAGGGAATTGTGTGGGGCTTTTCCAGAATTTTGTGGGATTTTTCTTTGATAATGTGAAAATTGGTGGAGGTTTTGTGAGACGTCTCTGGAATTTTGTAATGTTTGGAGAAGATTTAGGGAATTTTGTGGCATTTTTCTGCAATTTTGTGGAATTTCTCTAGAATTTTCTGTGATATTGAGGAGATTTTGTGGGATGTTTCTGGAATTTTGTGGGATTTTTCTAGGATTTGGAGGAGACTTGAAGAATTTTGTGGGATTTTTGTGGAGATTTTGTGGAAATTGGTGGAGATTTTGTGAGATGTTGCAGGAATTTGGTTGGGTTTTGAGAAGATTCAGGGAATTTTGTGGGATGTTGCTGGAATTTTGTGGAACTTCTCTAGAATTTTGTGGGATATTGAGGAGATTTTGTGGGATTTTGTGGGATGTTTGTGGGATTTTGAGGAGACTTGAAGAATTATGGGGGATTTTTTTTAGATTTTCTAGACATTTGTGGAGATTTTGTGGGATATTGCAGGAATATGGTTGGGTTTTGAGTAAATTTGGGGAATTTTTGAGATTTTTCTGCAATTTTGTGGGATTTTGTGGGATGTTTGTGGGATTTTGAGGAGACTTGAAGAATTTGGTGGGATTTTTCTTGAATTTTGTGGACATTTGTGGACATTTTGTGGGATGTGGCTGGAGTTTGGTAGGGTTTTGAGAAGATTGAAGGAATTTTGTAACATTTTCCTGGAATTTTGAGGATTTCTCTTGAATTTTGTGGAAATTGGTGGAGACCTGAAGAATTTTGAGGGAATTTTCGTAGATTTGGTGGAAATGTGTGGAGATTTTTTGGGATGTCTGGTATTTTGTAATGTTTTGAGAAGATTGTGGGAATTGTGTGGGATTTTTCTGGAATTTTGAGAGGCTTTCAAGAAATTTGTGGGAGTTTTCTTGAATTTTGTGGCAATTTGTTGAGATTTTTGTGAGATGGTTCTGGAATTTTGTGGGATATTGAGGAAATTTAGTTAATTTTGTGGGATTTTTCTTGAATGATGTGGACATTCGTGGACATTTTGTGGGATGTTACAGGAATTTGGTTGTGTTTTTCAGAAGATTGAGGGAATTGTGTGGGGCTTTTCCAGAATTTTGTGGGATTTTTCTTTGATAATGTGAAAATTGGTGGAGATTTTGTGAGACGTCTCTGGAATTTTGTAATGTTTGGAGAAGATTTAGGGAATTTTGTGGCATTTTTCTGCAATTTTGTGGAATTTCTCTAGAATTTTCTGTGATATTGAGGAGATTTTGTGGGATGTTTCTGGAATTTTGTGGGATTTTTCTAGGATTTGGAGGAGACTGGAAGAATTTTTTGGGATTTTTCCTAGATTTTGTGGAAATTGGTGGAGATTTTGTGAGATGTTGCAGGAATTTGGTTGGGTTTGGAGAAGATTCAGGGAATTTTGTGGGATGTTGCTGGAATTTTGTGGAATTTCTCTAGAATTTTGTGGGATATTGAGGAGATTTTGTGGGATTTTGTGGGATGTTTGTGGGATTTTGAGGAGACTTGAAGAATTGTGGGGGAATTTTTTTAGATTTTCTAGACATTTGTGGAGATTTTGTGGGATATTGCAGGAATATGGTTGGGTTTTGAGTAAATTTGGGGAATTTTTGTGATTTTTCTGCAATTCTGTGGGATTTTGTGGGATGTTTGTGGGATTTTGAGGAGACTTGAAGAATTTTGTGGGATTTTTCTTGAATTTTGTGGACATTTGTGGACATTTTGTGGGATTTGGCTGGAGTTTGGTAGGGTTTTGAGAAGATTGAAGGAATTTTGTAACATTTTCCTGGAATTTTGAGGATTTCTCTTGAATTTTGTGGGATTTCGAGGAGACTTGAAGAATTTTGAGGGAATTTTCTTAGATTTTGTGGAAATTTGTAGACATTTTGTGAGATGTCTGTGGAAATTTGTAATGTTTGGAGAAGGTTTAGGGAATTTTGTGGGATTTTTTTAGAATTTTGAGGAGCTTTTCAAGAATTTTGTGGCAGTTTTCTTGAATTTTGTGGAAAGTGGTGGAGACCTGAAGAAGTTTGAGGGAATTTTCGTAGATTTTGTGGAAATGTGTGGAGATTTTTTGAGATGTCTGGTATTTTGTAATGTTTTGGGAAGATTATGGGAATTGAGTGGGATTTTTCTGGAATTTTGAGAGGCTTTCAAGAATTTTGTGGGAGTTTTTTTGAATTTTGTGGACATTCGTGGAGATTTTGTGAGATGTTGCAGGAATTTGGTAGAAATTTGAGAAGATTTAGAGAATTGTGTGGGGCATTTCCAGAATTTTGTGCGATTTGGAGGAGACTTGAAGAATTTTGAGGGATTTTTCTTAGATTTTTCTGGAAATCATTGGAGATTTTGTGAGATGGTGCAGGAATTTGGTTGTGTTTTGAGAAGATTGAGGGAATTTTGTGGGATTTTTCCTGGAATTTTGTGGAATTTCTCTAGAATTTTGTGGGATATTGAGGAGATTTTGTGAGATGTTTGTGGGATTTTGAGGAGACTTGAAGAATTTTGAGGGATTTTTCTGGAATTTTGTGGCAATTTGTGGACATTTTGTGGGATGTGGCTGGAGTTTGGTCAGGTTTTGAGAAGATTGAAGGAATTTTGTAGCATTTTCCTGGAATTTTGAGGATTTCTCTTGAATTCTGTGAGATTTGGAGGAGACTTGAAGAATTTTGAGGGAATTTTCTTAGATTTTGTGGGACATTTGTGGAGATTTTGTGAGATGCCTGTGGAATTTTGTGGGATATTGAGGAAATTTAGTGATTTTTGAGGGATTTTTCTTGAATTTTGTGGACATTTGTGGAGATTTTGTAGGATGATGTAGGAATTTGGTTGTGTTTTGAGAAGATTCAGGGAATTTTGTGGGATTTTTCCTGGAATTTTGTGGAATTTCTCTAGAATTTTGTGGGATATTGAGGAGATTTTGTGGGATTATGTGGGATGTTTGTGGAATTTTGAGGAGACTTGAAGAATTTTGAGGGATTTTTCCTAGATTTTGTGGAAATTGTTGGAGATTTTGTGGGATGTTGCTGGAGTTTGGTAGGATTTTGAGAAGATTGAAGGAATTTTGTAACATTTTCCTGGAATTTTGAGGATTTCTCTTGAATTTCTTGGAATCTGGAGCAGACTTGAAGAATTTTGAGGGATTTTTCCTAGATTTGGTGGAAATTTGTGGGGATTTTGTGAGATGTCTTTGGAATTTTGTAATGTTTTGAGAAGATTTAGGGAATTTTGTGAGGATTTTCCAGAATTTTGAGGGGCTTTCAAGAATTTTGTGGGAGTTTTCTTGAATTTTGTGGAAATTTGTTGAGATTTTTGTGAGATGGTTCTGGAATTTTGTGGGATATTGAGGAAATTTAGTGATTTTAGTGGGATTTTTCTTGAATTTTGTGGACATTCACGGAGATTTTGTGAGATGTTGCAGGAATTTGGTTGGGTTTTGAGAAGATTCAGGGAATTTTGTGGGATGTTGCTGGAATTTTGTGGAATTTCTCTAGAATTTTGTGGGATATTGAGGAGATTTTGTGGGATTTTGTGGGATGTTTGTGGGATTTTGAGGAGACTTGAAGAATTATGGGGGAATTTTTTTAGATTTTCTAGACATTTGTGGAGATTTTGTGGGATATTGCAGGAATATGGTTGGGTTTTGAGTAAATTTGGGGAATTTTTGAGATTTTTCTGCAATTTTGTGGGATTTTGTTGGATGTTTGTGGGATTTTGAGGAGACTTGAAGAATTATGGGGGAATTTTTTTAGATTTTCTGGACATTTGTGGAGATTTTGTGGGATATTGCAGGAATATGGTTGGGTTTTGAGTAAATTTGGGGAATTTTTTGATTTTTCTGCAATTCTGTGGGATTTTGTGGGATGTTTGTGGGATTTTGAGGAGACTTGAAGAATTTTGTGGGATTTTTCTTGAATTTTGTGGACATTTGTGGACATTTAGTGGGATGTTGCTGGAGTTTGGTAGGGTTTAGAGAAGATTGAAGGAATTTTATAACATTTTCCTGGAATTTTGAGGATTTCTCTTGAATTTCTTGGAATTTGGAGGAGACTTGATGAATTTTGAGGGAATTTTCTTAGATTTTGTGGAAATTTGTAGACATTTTGTGAGATGTCTGTGGAAATTTGTAATGTTTGGAGAAGGTTTAGGGAATTTTGTGGGGTTTTTTTAGAATTTTGAGGAGCTTTTCAAGAATTTTGTGGCAGTTTTCTTGAATTTTGTGGAAAGTGGTGGAAACCTGAAGAATTTTGAGGGAATTTTCGTAGATTTTGTGGAAATGTGTGGAGATTTTTTGAGATGTCTGGTATTTTGTAATGTTTTGGGAAGATTATGGGAATTGAGTGGGATTTTTCTGGAATTTTGAGAGGCTTTCAAGAATTTTGTGGGAGTTTTTTTTAATTTTGTGGACATTCGTGGAGATTTTGTGAGATGTTGCAGGAATTTGGTAGAAATTTGAGAAGATTTAGAGAATTGTGTGGGGCATTTCCAGAATTTTGTGCGATTTGGAGGAGACTTGAAGAATTTTGAGGGATTTTTCTTAGATTTTTCTGGAAATCGTTGGAGATTTTGTGAGATGGTGCAGGAATTTGGTTGTGTTTTGAGAAGATTGAGGGAATTTTGTGGGATTTTTCCTGGAATTTTGTGGAATTTCTCTAGAATTTTGTGGGATATTGAGGAGATTTTGTGAGATGTTTGTGGGATTTTGAGGAGACTTGAAGAATTTTGAGGGATTTTTCTGGAATTTTGTGGCAATTTGTGGACATTTTGTGGGATGTGGCTGGAGTTTGGTCAGGTTTTGAGAAGATTGAAGGAATTTTGTAGCATTTTCCTGGAATTTTGAGGATTTCTCTTGAATTCTGTGAGATTTGGAGGAGACTTGAAGAATTTTGAGGGAATTTTCTTAGATTTTGTGGGACATTTGTGGAGATTTTGTGAGATGCCTGTGGAATTTTGTGGGATATTGAGGAAATTTAGTGATTTTTGAGGGATTTTTCTTGAATTTTGTGGACATTTGTGGAGATTTTGTAGGATGATGTAGGAATTTGGTTGTGTTTTGAGAAGATTCAGGGAATTTTGTGGGATTTTTCCTGGAATTTTGTGGAATTTCTCTAGAATTTTGTGGGATATTGAGGAGATTTTGTGGGATTATGTGGGATGTTTGTGGAATTTTGAGGAGACTTGAAGAATTTTGAGGGATTTTTCCTAGATTTTGTGGAAATTGTTGGAGATTTTGTGGGATGTTGCTGGAGTTTGGTAGGATTTTGAGAAGATTGAAGGAATTTTGTAACATTTTCCTGGAATTTTGAGGATTTCTCTTGAATTTCTTGGAATCTGGAGCAGACTTGAAGAATTTTGAGGGATTTTACCTAGATTTGGTGGAAATTTGTGGGGATTTTGTGAGATGTCTTTGGAATTTTGTAATGTTTTGAGAAGATTTAGGGAATTTTGTGAGGATTTTCCAGAATTTTGAGGGGCTTTCAAGAATTTTGTGGGAGTTTTCTTGAATTTTGTGGAAATTTGTTGAGATTTTTGTGAGATGGTTCTGGAATTTTGTGGGATATTGAGGAAATTTAGTGATTTTAGTGGGATTTTTCTTGAATTTTGTGGACATTCACGGAGATTTTGTGAGATGTTGCAGGAATTTGGTTGGGTTTTGAGAAGATTCAGGGAATTTTGTGGGATGTTGCTGGAATTTTGTGGAATTTCTCTAGAATTTTGTGGGATATTGAGGAGATTTTGTGGGATTTTGTGGGATGTTTGTGGGATTTTGAGGAGACTTGAAGAATTATGGGGGAATTTTTTTAGATTTTCTAGACATTTGTGGAGATTTTGTGGGATATTGCAGGAATATGGTTGGGTTTTGAGTAAATTTGGGGAATTTTTGAGATTTTTCTGCAATTTTGTGGGATTTTGTTGGATGTTTGTGGGATTTTGAGGAGACTTGAAGAATTATGGGTGAATTTTTTTAGATTTTCTGGACATTTGTGGAGATTTTGTGGGATATTGCAGGAATATGGTTGGGTTTTGAGTAAATTTGGGGAATTTTTGTGATTTTTCTGCAATTTTGTGGGATTTTGTGGGATGTTTGTGGGATTTTGAGGAGACTTGAAGAATTTTGTGGGATTTTTCTTGAATTTTGTGGACATTTGTGGACATTTTGCGGGATGTGGCTGGAGTTTGGTAGGGTTTTGAGAAGATTGAAGGAATTTTGTAACATTTTCCTGGAATTTTGAGGATTTCTCAAAAATCCTCAAAATTTTGTGGGATTTCGAGGAGACTTGAAGAATTTTGAGGGAATTTTCTTAGATTTTGTGGAAATTTGTAGACATTTTGTGAGATGCCTGTGGAATTTTGTAATGTTTGGAGAAGGTATAGGGAAATTTGTGGGATTTTTTTAGAATTTTGAGGAGCTTTTCAAGAATTTTGTGGCAGTTTTCTTGAATTTTGTGGAAATTGGTGGAGACCTGAAGAATTTTGAGGGAATTTTCGTAGATTTTGTGGAAATGTGTGGAGATTTTTTGAGATGTCTGGTATTTTGTAATGTTTAGGGAAGATTGTGGGAATTGAGTGGGATTTTTCTGGAATTTTGAGAGGCTTTCAAGAATTTTGTGGGAGTTTTCTTGAATTTTGTGGAAATTTGTTGAGATTTTCGTGAGATGGTTCTGGAATTTTGTGGGATATTGAGGATATTTAGTGATTTTAGTGGGATTTTTCTTGAATTTTGTGGACATTCGTGGAGATTTTGTGAGATGTTGCAGGAATTTGGTAGAAATTTGAGAAGATTTAGAGAATTGTGTGGGGCATTTCCAGAATTTTGTGCGATTTGGAGGAGACTTGAAGAATTTTGAGGGATTTTTCTTAGATTTTTCTGGAAATTGTTGGAGATTTTGTGAGATGGTGCAGGAATTTGGTTGTGTTTTGAGAAGATTGAGGGAATTTTGTGGGATTTTCCTGGAATTTTGTGGAATTTCTCTAGAATTTTGTGGGATATTGAGGAGATTTTGTGAGATATTTGTGGGATGTTTGTGGTATTTTGAGGAGACTTGAAGAATTTTGAGGGATTTTTCCTAGATTTTGTGGAAATTGTTGGAGATTTTGTGGATGTTGCTGGAGTTTGTAGGATTTTGAGAAGATGGAAGGAATTTTGTAACATTTTCCGGGAATTTTGAGGATTTCTCTTGAATTTCTTGGAATCTGGAGGAGACTTGAAGAATTTTGAGGGAATTTTCTTAGATTTGGTGGAAATTTGTATGGATTTTGTGAGATGTCTTTGGAATTTTGTAATGTTTTGAGAAGATTTAGGGAATTTTGTGAGGATTTTCAAGAATTTTGAGAGGCTTGTCAAGAATTTTGTGGGAGTTTTCTTGAATTTTGTGGAAATTTGTTTAGATTTTGTGAGATGGTTCTGGAATTTTGTGGGATATTGAGGAAATTTAGTTAATTTTGTGGGATTTTTCTTGAATTACGTGGACATTCGTGGAGATTTTGTTGGATGTTACAGGAATTTGGTAAGGTTTTCAGAAGATTTAGGGAATTGTGTGGGGCTTTTCCAGAATTTTGTGGGATTTTTCCTAGATTTTGTGGAAATTGGTGGAGATTTTGTGAGATGTTGCAGGAATTTGGTTGGGTTTTGAGAAGATTCAGGGAATTTTGTGGGATGTTGCTGGAATTTTGTGGAATTTCTCTAGAATTTTGTGGGATATTGAGGAGATTTTGTGGGATTTTGTGGGATGTTTGTGGGATTTTGAGGAGACTTGAAGAATTATGGGGGAATTTTTTTAGATTTTCTGGACATTTGTGGAGATTTTGTGGGATATTGCAGGAATATGGTTGGGTTTTGAGTAAATTTGGGGAATTTTTGTGATTTTTCTGCAATTTTGTGGGATTTTGTGGGATGTTTGTGGGATTTTGAGGTGACTTGAAGAATTTTGTGGGATTTTTCTTGAATTTTGTGGACATTTGTGGTCATTTTGCGGGATGTGGCTGGAGTTTGGTAGGGTTTTGAGAAGATTGAAGGAATTTTGTAGCATTTTCCTGGAATTTTGAGGATTTCTCTTGAATTCTGTGAGATTTGGAGGAGACTTGAAGAATTTTGAGGGAATTTTCTTAGATTTTGTGGGACATTTGTGGAGATTTTGTGAGATGCCTGTGGAATTTTGTGGGATATTGAGGAAATTTAGTGATTTTTGAGGGATTTTTCTTGAATTTTGTGGACATTTGTGGAGATTTTGTAGGATGATGTAGGAATTTGGTTGTGTTTTGAGAAGATTCAGGGAATTTTGTGGGATTTTTCCTGGAATTTTGTGGAATTTCTCTAGAATTTTGTGGGATATTGAGGAGATTTTGTGGGATGTTTGTGGGATGTTTGTGGAATTTTGAGGAGACTTGAAGAATTTTGAGGGATTTTTCCTAGATTTTGTGGAAATTGTTGGAGATTTTGTGGGATGTTGCTGGAGTTTGGTAGGATTTTGAGAAGATTGAAGGAATTTTGTAACATTTTCCTGGAATTTTGAGGATTTCTCTTGAATTTCTTGGAATCTGGAGCAGACTTGAAGAATTTTGAGGGATTTTTCCTAGATTTGGTGGAAATTTGTGGGGATTTTGTGAGATGTCTTTGGAATTTTGTAATGTTTTGAGAAGATTTAGGGAATTTTGTGAGGATTTTCCAGAATTTTGAGGGGCTTTCAAGAATTTTGTGGGAGTTTTCTTGAATTTTGTGGAAATTTGTTGAGATTTTTGTGAGATGGTTCTGGAATTTTGTGGGATATTGAGGAAATTTAGTTAATTTTGTGGGATTTTTCTTGAATGATGTGGACATTCGTGGAGATTTTGTGGGATGTTACAGGAATTTGGTAAGGTTTTCAGAAGATTTAGGGAATTGTGTGGGGCTTTTCCAGAATTTTGTGGGATTTTTCTTTGATAATGTGAAAATTGGTGGAGGTTTTGTGAGACGTCTCTGGAATTTTGTAATGTTTGGAGAAAATTCAGGGAATTTTGTGGGATGTTGCTGGAATTTTGTGGAATTTCTCTAGAATTTTCTGTGATATTGAGGTGATTTTGTGGGATGTTTCTGGAATTTTGAGGATTTTTCTAGGGTTTGGAGGAGACTTGAAGAATTTTGTGGGATTTTTCCTAGATTTTGTGGAAATTGGTGGAGCTTTTGTGAGATGTTGCAGGAATTTGGTTGGGTTTTGAGAAGATTCAGGGAATTTTTTGGGATGTTGCTGGAATTTTGTGGAATTTCTCTAGAATTTTGTGGGATATTGAGGAGATTTTGTGGGATTTTGTGGGATGTTTGTGGGATTTTGAGGAGACTTGAAGAATTATGGGGGAATTTTTTTAGATTTTCTAGACATTTGTGGAGATTTTGTGGGATATTGCAGGAATATGGTTGGGTTTTGAGTAAATTTGGGGAATTTTTGAGATTCTTCTGCAATTTTGTGGGATTTTGTGGGATGTTTGTGGGATTTTGAGGAGACTTGAAGAATTTTGTGGTATTTTTCTTGAATTTTGTGGCAATTTGTGGAAATTTTGTGGGATGTCGCTGGAGTTTGGTCAGGTTTTGAGAAGATTCAAGGAATTCTGTAGCATTTTCCTGGAATTTTGAGGATTTCTCTTGAATTTCTTGGAATCTGGAGGAGACTTGAAGAATTTTGAGGGAATTTTCTTAGATTTGGTGGAAATTTGTGGGGATTTTGTGAGATGTCTGTGGAATTTTGTAATGTTTGGAGAAGATTTAGGGAATTTTGTGAGGATTTTCCAGAATTTTGAGGGGCTTTCAAGAATTTTGTGGGAGTTTTCTTGCATTTTGTGGAAATTGGTGGAGACCTGAGGAATTCTGAGGGAATTTTCGTAGATTTTGTGGAAATGTGTGGAGATTTTTTGAGATGTCTGGTATTTTGTAATGTTTTGAGAAGATTGTGGGAATTGTGTGGGATTTTTCTGGAATTTTGAGAGGCTTTCAAGAATTTTGTGGGAGTTTTCTTGAATTTTGTGGAAATTTGTTGAGATTTTTGTGAGATGGTTCTGGAATTTTGTGAGATATTGAGGAAATTTAGTGATTTTAGTGGGATTTTTCTTGAATTTTGTGGACATTCGTGGAGATTTTGTGAGATGTTGCAGGAATTTGGTAGGGTTTTGAGAAGATTTAGGGAATTGTGTGGGGCTTTTCCAGAATTTTGTGCGATTTGGAGGAGACTTGAAGAATTTTGAGGGATTTTTCTTAGATTTTTCTGGAAATTGTTGGAGATTTTGTGAGATGGTGCAGGAATTTGGTTGTGTTTTGAGAAGATTGAGGGAATTTTGTGGGATTTTTCCTGGAATTTTGTGGAAATTCTCTAGAATTTTGTGGGATATTGAGGAGATTTTGTGAGATGTTTGTGGGATTTTGAGGAGACTTGAAGAATTTTGTGGTATTTTTCTTGAATTTTGTGGCAATTTGTGGACATTTTGTGGGATGTGGCTGGAGTTTGGTCAGGTTTTGAGAAGATTGAAGGAATTTTGTAGCATTTTCCTGGAATTTTGAGGATTTCTCTCGAATTCTGTGAGATTTGGAGGAGACTTGAAGAATTTTGAGGGAATTTTCTTAGATTTTGTGGGACATTTGTGGAGATTTTGTGAGATGTCTGTGGAATTTTGTGGGATATTGAGGAAATTTAGTGATTTTTGTGGGATTTTTCTTGAATTTTGTGGACATTTGTGGAGATTTTGTGGGATGTTGCAGGAATTTGGTTGGGTTTTGAGAAGATTTAGGGAATTTTCTGGCAATTCCTGGAATTTTGACGATTTCTCTTGAATTTTGTGGGATTTGGTGGAGACTTGACGAATTTTGAGGGATTTTTCTTAGATTTTGAGGAAATTGGTGGAGATTTTGTGAGGCGTCTCTGGAATTTTGTAATGTTTGGAGAAGATTTAGGGAATTTTGTGGCATTTTTCTGCAATTTTGTGGACTTTCTCTAGAATTTTCTGTGATATTGAGGAGATTTTGTGGGATGTTTCTGGAATTTTGTGGGATTTTTCTGGGATTTGGAGGAGAGTCGGAAAATTGTGAGGGATTTTTCCTGGGTTTTTCGGAAATTGGTGGAGATTTTGTGAGATCTTGCAGGAATTTGGTGGGGTTTTGAAAAAAATTTAGGGGATTTTGTGGGTTTTTTCTTAAATTTTTTGGGAATTTGTGGAGATTTTATCAAATGTTTCTGGAATTTGGTTGGGGTTTGAGAAGTTTCAGGGAATTTTTTGTATTTTTGTGCAATTTCCTGGGATTTTTCTTGAATTTTGTGTATGTTGAGAAAACGTGAAGAATTTTGTGGTGTTTCACTGGATTTTTTTCTGGAATATTTCTGGAGTTTTTTCAAATTAGATTTTTGAGATATTTTTGGAATTTAGTGGAATTTTGTGTAATTGCATCAGATTTTTCTGTAATTTCTGGGGGTTTTGTGGAATTTTGTGAATTTTTTAAAGAATTTTGTGCGATATTTAAAAGCTTTAGGGATTTTTGTGGGATATTTCTATAATTTTGTGAGATATTTCTGGAATTTTCGGGATTTTGAATCTGTTTGGTGAATTTGATGGTATTTTTCTGGAATTTTGTGGGAATTTCAGTAGGTTTTGTGGGATTTTTGTGGAATTTTGTGGAGTTTTTCTGGAATTTTGTAGGATTTTGAGAACAATTGGGGCAATTTTTATGAAGATTTTGATAAAAAAGTGGGGAAAAAAGTGTTAAAACTGCTGAAATTTCAATAAACAAAGGAGAAAAGCAAAATCATAGAAAGGGACCTAAACTGCGCGCTAAATCCGCATGGTTTGGCCTAACATCAGCCAAATGGGGTTAAAATCATCCCAAGGGGTCCAAAGTGCAACCACAAGGGCATAAAAATGCCCAAAGCGGTGTCAAACCCACTCCAAATGGCCTAAAATCACCCTGGGATCTCCCAAATGGGTGCAAGGTCCACCCTGAAAGTCGCTGGTTTTGCCTCAAATCACCCAAAGGGCCCCAACATCAGCCAAAGTGGCCTGAAACGCCCAAAAGGGACCTGAAATCACCCGAAAAGGGCTCGGTTCGAGCGGCACCGGGACTGGGAGCGAGACCCAGATGGAGACCGAGACCGAGACTGAGGCCTAGAGCGGGCCTGAGACTGGGACTGAATCCGGCACCGGCACCGAGAGCGGCACCGCTCCGGGACCGGGACTGAGACCGGGACCGGCACCGCTGCGCCATTGAGATCGACACCGGGACCGGAATCGGCTCCGGGAGTGCCCCGGGACTGCTCCGAGACTGAGAGCGAGGCCAGCACAGGGACTGGGATCAACACCAGGAGCGCTCCCAGAGCAGAACAGGGATCTCCGAGTGTTCTCAGTGTGGGAAGAGGTTTCCCAACAGATCCATTCTCTTCCGGCACTATCGGATTCACAGGGATGAGAGGCCTTTCCGCTGCCCCGACTGCGGGAAGGGCTTCAAGCACAACAGCAACCTGGTCAAGCAGCGGCGCATCCACAGCGGGGAGAGGCCCCACGAGTGTTCCCAGTGTGGGAAGAGCTTCTCACAGAGCTCTCACTTGACCCGACACCAACGGAAGGGGAGCCTGCGAGTGCCCCGAGTGCGGGAAGAGCTTCGTGCGCTGCTGCAGCTCCATCCCCCACTGGAGGAGCCACCTTGGGCACATTCCTGGAATCCACCTTGGCAATACACCTGGCTGCTTATCCTTCTCCTTTGGCCACAGTTTGCTTCTCATCTCCATCTCTTTGCACTCCAAAAGCCAGGAGGGATCCATCTGTCACCTCAGAACAACTCAATCCCACGCAAAACAGCTCCATTTGACCCCAAAAGGGCTCAATCCCAACTCCAAAGGGCTTGTTCCACCTCAGAAAATCTCAATCCCAGGCTAAAAGAATGGATCCGGAGAAATGCACAATGTCGTTTATGACCTACACAACAGTAAGTGAGTAGAAATTTGCCCCTTGGAAGAAATGCTCCAGAGTATATAAAAATACAATATTGGGTTTCAATTACTTATGCTGAACAGCACTGGAAGAAATCCAGGTTGGAATTCTAATACCATTTCAGAGTGTCTTCGTTCTTGCTCCTCTAAGAACGTAAAAGCAATGATGCATTGACAGTCAAGGCAATGCACGATAAATGCAGTCTTAGGAAAAACCTTGAGATAATCCAAGTAAATTTGGAGAGCACACATTTCTCTGTATGTTGTACAGTTCCATACATATTGTTGTAATAAATATCTTTCTCATGGCATCAGTAATTACAGGAGCATGAAAGTAAAATGATCATTGCCTTCTCCCCCACCAGTTTTACTCTTTAAATAGATCTTTTAGAGATCAATGTACTTATCCAAAAGAGGACTGAGGGGTTATTTGATCATAGTTTCTAACTGCCTTCTCAGGGTAAAAGTACAGGATATGAAATAACTCTTTCATCTAGCAGCAAACAATACTATGGGTACAAAAGATACAAAAATTCAGGAGAAAATACTTATCAAACTTTTTTTTTTTTTTTTTTTTTTTTTTTTAATATGGAGTGAATGGCCAGTAACTCAAAACATGAAGAAAAGAGTAGATGCCCCATAACTCAATGTCATCAAAGCCAGACTGAATGCTTCTGTGGAAAATCCCAAGCACTAGGTCTAAGTTGTGGCCTTGCAATCAAAACTAACCGATGTGACTGGCCCTAATCGCTTGTGTCTTTAAAACCAACTTCTCCCTCTAATTTGCATTTCTACCTTGCCTTGTATAATGCTGATAGTTTTCATTCACCTATTGAAATACTTCTTCAATTCAAAGCAATGTATGTACTTGACCGTGAGAAATGCACAAACAAGGCTGGGAAATATTTTCATATGTATCCTCTGATTTGGACAAGTAGATACACGGATAAAAGCTGAGATGGGCCAAATAAATTTAGCAGAAGCATGTGAGGACATAATCAGCAGAGTCTGCTGGTGATGCAGAATTGTAGAGGTCAACACTAAGAAAAAAAGTCAAGCTGGACACAAGTATAGGTTTGGACAGAAGTGGGGGGAGAGCAGCCCTACAGAAAAGGATCTGGGGGTGTTGGCTAAAGAGGAGTCAGCAGTGTGCCCCCAGGGAACGTCATGCTGGGGCAAATGAAACACAGCATCATTAATTGGTCAAAAGGGGGAATTACCCAGCAGTGCTGGCAGCTGGGGGAAATGAGGCTGAGCAGCAAACTCTTTGCTCTCTCCAAACACCTGAGGAAGGCAAGGTGCTGATCTCTTCTCCCCGGTATCCAGTGATAAGACAGATGGGAATGGTTCCAAACTGAGCTAGATGAGGTTTAGCAAGCATTTTTATCAATAGACATGGGTCAAACACTTCCTAACAGGCTTCCTAAAGAGATGATTGATGGTTCCAAGCCTGTCTGTTTGAGAGGTACTTGGACAATGAGCTGAATAACATTCTTTACATTTTGCTCAGCCCTGAATTGATTCAAGCAGCTGAAGGAGGCCATGGGACAGCTGGAGACCATGGATAGGATCAGAGGGCTGGAATACCTCTCCTACGATGACAAGCTGAGAGAGTTTGGTTTGTTCAGCCTGGAGAACAGAAGGCTCTGGGGCAACCTTAAAGCACCTTAAAGGGGGGCTCCAAGAAAGCTGGAGAGACTTTTAAAGGACATGTAGTGATAGGATAAGGGGAAATGGCTTGAAACCAAAAGAAAGTACATTTAGATGAAATGTTAGAAATTCTTTAGGGTGAGGCTGGTGAGGCACTGGAACAGGTTGCCCAGAGAAGCCGTGGGTGCTCCGTGCCTGAAAGTGTTCAAGAGCAGGCTGGACAAGGCTTGGAGTAACCTGCTCTAGAGGAAGGTGTCCCTGCCCGTGGCAGCGTGATTGGAACTAGATGATCTTCAAAGTCCCTTCCAACCCAAGCCATTCTATGATTCTGTCATTCTATGACTGGTGTAGGACTCTTCCAACTGAAATAGTTTTTTCCACTTTTTTTTGTTGTGTGACCTTCATGACTCACTGCTCAGCTCACTGAGGCAATCTGCCTTCCCAACAGGAACAGAAATGGAAAGCCCCATGAAACACTCATCTTAGATGATTTCACACAGCTCAGTCTCCTGGGAAAATACGGCTTAGCAGCTTTTCCAGTCCGTGCACAGTTCTTCATTGACATAATGCATGAATTTGAAGCAGGGCCATCACCTCAGGGTTACTGTAAACTTCCAGACATAGGTGTCACAAGAAACATCGGACTCATATTTGTATTCCAAGTCCATCAGTCTAAGAAAACAGATCTCCTTGCAGAACCACTCTATATCTCAAATATTGAGCTGCCTGCCTTTGCAGGAATAGCTCAAATTGTTCCTGTGTGAAGAAATGCCCTCATACGTAACTTAAATATATACTTTTACAGGAACTTGATCTCAAAGTATGGCTGAGTGGAGCACTTGGTGCTTAAAATGGCAGCAAACTTGTGTTAGTGCTATTCACAGATAGATCCATCCCGAGCAATTCCTTTGATCCTTAACTCTTTCACACTCCCATCCTTGTCATCTCCCTGCTTAGCTGCCTACAGACACTCCATCTTAAAATTCAAATACTTATTGTTATTGGAGACACCTTTAATTTTCTGACACCTCTACTTCTCTGACACCTCTCCATATTTTTCTTTACTGTTTGCCACAGACCCTGGAGCACTGTCCCATTCCTGCCCCTCCCTCCTCTCCTCCCCCAATCCCAGATGAAAAAATCCTATTTTAAGAAAAAGCTTATTAAGAAAAAATCCTATTTTTTCTTACCTTCTATCCTCTTGTCTTTTTCCACCTCCAGATATGCATCTAGAGACATACACACTATTTTTGTTTGGCTGTGGAAAGTTTGTCTTTTCAGTTCCTTACAAAGTATTTGAAAAGGTAGCATTTTTTTACATTTAATTAAAGGCCATAAAATATCCCAAATGATGCCTTAGAGAAAAAGGCAGCAAACACTGTTGAAAGTCCTGGCTTGTGGTCACTGATGGAAATCCAGCCCCTTAGCCCAAGTGGAAGGGGCATAGCCCATGTATTTGGAATGACAGTTCTGTGTTCTCTTGGTTAGATTGTGCTCCTGTTATGGAATAAACTGATGAAGTCCTCCAAGAAAGATGAAGCTGTGGTTGGTTGTTTGGGCTTTTAAAAATGATGATTTTTAAATGACACATTGTGGCATCTCCCTATGGCCACAGACTTGCAGCCAGAAGTTACACAGAAAAAAAGGACTGTAGTCTGTCTGCTTTCAAATGTCACACCTGCACTGTGTGAAGAACTCCTGGTGACATTGAGGCCATTTAATTTTGGACCATCTATTCCTGTTATATGGCAGAGACTAATAACTTTGAACAGTAGCACAGGTCCCGGCAGGTGCCTTGTTTTCCTTGGGCAGCCTTGGCGAGGGGCAGGAGCTTGTGGGCACAGGTGGCTGGTGTGCTTTGTGTGCCTTGTGTGCCTGGCCTGGTGTGGGTTTTGTGCTTTGTGTGGCCTGTGTGCTGCTGGCTGTGGCTCCGAGTCCGCTGTGGCCATAGGCAGCCCTGGTGGCCGGGCTGTGTGCTCTGCGTGTCTGGGCTGTGTTGGTGAGGCTGCGGGGCACGGCAGGAAGGTGAGCGCTCCTGAGAGGGGAAGCAGCGCCTACGGCCAGAGCGCCCTGAGAGCGCCCGATCCCGCCTGATCTCGGAAGCTCAGCAGGGTCATGTAAATCATGTAGGACTTTTCTCCTAACATGAGTATCCTGGGGATTTCTCAGAGCTGTTTTAAAGGAAAATACAGGACAATGTCCTGGATTCCTTCTTTATGTTCCTAGAAAACCTTCTGCTAAGCTGCTTGCCTGTGTCTTCACTATCTAGCCTGAGACTTGGGTGACTAATCCTATTAATTAAGGCAGCATTATGATTAATAGCTCCTTGGATCAGTCAAAGGTAGATAACATGTTGGAGTCTGAGTGTGTCCCCTTGTTTTTAATACTTACTTCTAGGATTCAAAGAAACACTGAATTTCATATAATACGAAATTCATGAGCATGTTTTCATGGTGATACATGAAAACAAATGTTAAAGTTAGATAGGAAAAGTGTGAGTGTGTAGATTAGAAAGTTTTCTAAATCACTGGGCAAAAAAGTAGTTTAGAGAACAAGAGACAAGATGGAGGATTTAGGGTTTTTCTCTTGTCCTTCTTCTTTCTTCTTCATGTTCTTCTCCTAGGGGTTTTGGGGTAGTAGGAGGTGATTGGATAGAAAATACCGTAGTGCAGCACACAGGTGTTGGGTCATTGGGTCACTAAGAAAAATAACTCCCTGCAAAAGCTTACTAAATCTCCACCATTTCCCACTAAATCCAAGAAAAATCCCTCAAAATTCTTCAAGTCTCCTCCAAATCCCACAAAAATCCCACAAAATTCCAGAAACATTCCACAAAATCTCCTCAATATCCCACAAAATTCTGGAAAAGCCTCAAAAAATTCCAGAAAAATGCCACAACATTCCCTATAACTTCTCAAAATTCTACCAAATTCCAGCAACATCCACAACATATCCAAAAATGTCCACAAAATTTCACAAAATCCCACAAAATTCCAGTAAAATCTGATGAAATTGTTAGAGTTCAGGAACACACATCATCACACAATGATTATATGAAGGTGCTTTATTGAAGAGCTCTGGGTGTCAGGGGTACACAGACCCAAATCTGACCCATCTTGGTTTTGAGCTGAACATGCTTTATACTCTATGGTTATACAACTTAGATATTAATTATTTAACTTACATTGTTCTATTGTATGCATTGTTTTTACCAAAGCATGGATTTCTCGTGTTCCCTCCTCAGACCCCTAACATTGTTCCTCATGTTCTTTAAACAATAATTATATCTAATCACATCTAACAATTGTGTCATTTATCATATATTGATTCCACAGGTGCATTTTCATATGATCTTTAGCAAGCACAAGGCCTAACATTTCCCAGGACCTACTTTTCCCAGGGCTTGCCAAGCCTAACTTTCTTTCTAAGTCCCCAAATTTTCTATGATTTTAGAACCTTTTACTATCATTCCTCCCTTTGAAAGCATTTTCACTTCACTCTAAGTGCAAATGTTTTCACTTGATACAGTCCTTTGTTTCTGAGTTTACACTAGATGTTCTTCGAATCCTTGATTGATGTAAACGTTGTCCTGGATGCTGTCAGGAACTGGAGAACCAGAAGATGGTGGGGGTGGATCTCGTGTCAGTGCCTTTATTATTTTCTGGTTCCAGGATGTTTTCTTCTGTATTTCTCCCTTGAAGATGCTGTAAATTAACCAAATTGCTAAGAATACAATTAGTAAGATTATCACACTCTTAATGATAGATTTAATCCGTGAACTCACATTCCACCCTAACCCTTGGAAGATTTTGCCTAACCAGCTTGTAGTCAAATCCTTTTGCTCTTCCTGTGTTTTGTGCTCTATTTGTTGCAACTGATTGATGTCATATTCTACATCTGCAGTCACATTTGGGATGTGGACACAGCAATGATCAATCCATCCATTTAAAAACCCACACACTCCATGCTCTTTCAGGAGTAATAAATTGTAATTGTACATTTAGTTCTTTAAATCTTTCCCAGATCACTCTTGCCAATTTATCTACCTGACCTGTAGGTTTGTAAAACATTTCTTTATTCTGATAGTTTGCTCTAGGACCAAGCAAACACTCTAGGGCCCAGCCAAATTTCACTCTACAAGAGGGTTCTGCCAAGTGTCATCCTGATTCTGTTCCTATCCTAATCTTCCCTAGCTATGCCTGTGTCTAGCCACTGAGTTGTTTTTAAGCACATTTCACATTTTGACATTACTGATTTTACCATTGTTAGCATCTGTACCGAGATTATTTTTTGTGTCATCCATTTTACCAATGCCTCTGCACCCCAATGACATTTGTTATGTTTCATTTATAGAATTTCTCTCATTATCAAGGGGGTAAACACTATTTGTCTTTGTGCAGTTACATACCACTCTTCTGAATTCTTTTGTGCATTTAGAAAATGTCCCAATTTCTCATCTCCTATTGAATATTTTGGTTTTGGAGGCAAATTAAATTGAGATACATTAACTTTTAAAGATATCAGTGCCATTGTTCTGTGCCCTTTTCAAGCAATCTGTCGAGCTCAAGTCTGCTTTTCCATTTTCTTCACAAATTTTGGAGTTTCCTGATTGGTGTCCTTTGCAGTGCATAATTGCTACTTGTTCAGGTTTTTGTATTGCTTTTATCAATTGCAGGACTGCATCTTGATGTTTAATGTGTGTGCCTTGAGCAGACAGCAGTCTTCTTTCTTTCCACAGCACTCTGTGGACATGCACTACTCCAAAGCATACTCTGAGCCAGTCCAGATGTTTCCCCTTTTCCCTTTACTCAATTCTAGTGCTCTGCTTAAGGCAACCAGTTCTGCCCTCTGGGCAGATGCATTTGCTGATAATGCTTTTGCCTCCACTATTGCACTGACTGCTGTTACCACATATCCAGCGTATCTGGTCCCGTTCTCCACCAAGCTGCTTCCATCTGTGAATAGCTCTCACTCTGCTTGCTCCAGTGGGATGTCTTTCAGGTCTTCTCTTGCCAAATAGGTGTCCTCTATTACTTCTACACAGTCATGCTCTAATGGGCCTTCTTCAGTTGTGGTACCCAGGAACAGAGCTGCATTCAAGAGGTCAGTTGTCTTTAGTGTGACATCATCCTGCCCAGTCAGGATTACCTGGAATTTCATCATCCTGCTTGGAGATAGCCAATGGCCCCTCTTTTGTTCTAAAACAGTGCTCACCATGTGTGGCACACAGACATCTATGTGTCTACCCATGGTGAGTTTCCTGGCTTCTTGTGGCAGCATCACGCTGGCTGCAACTGCCCGCAGGCATGAAGGCCATCCAGCACTCCCCTTGTCAAGCTGTTTGGAAAAGCAGCCTACCGGCCTTTCCCAGCTTCCCAAACCTTGGCTCAGCACTCCCAGTGCTAGGTGTAGTCTTTCATGCACAAACAGCTGGAAATCTTTGGACAAGTCTGGCAATCCGAACGCCGGAGCAGTTGTCAATGCCTCCTTCAGTTTGAGGACGGCCTCCTTCTGTGCTCTGCCCCAGGTAAACGGCTGCGTCTTCTGGGCCTCATCCAGGGCTTTTGCAATTAGTCCATAGTCCATGATCCACAGGCAGCACCACCCTATCATCCCAAGGAAGACTCGCAGCTCATGCACGTTCTGGGGTTCTGGAATAGCACAAATAGCTTGAATACAATTAGTACCCAGCTTACATTGCCCTTGTGAGATTTCACATCCCAGGGAAATCACACTCTGCCAGGCAATTTGTGCCTTTTCTTTAGACTCCTTATATCCTCCCATTCCCAGCTGATTTCAAATTTCAATTGGTACCTTTATGCAGGTTGTTCTCTCTTCTGTAGCTATCAGTATATCATCAACATACTGTAACAGCAGGTATTGTTTTCTCGGTACTTGCCCGTTCTCGGTCCAAATCTCCAGCTCCTTCCCCAGCTGGCTTCCAAATAGGGTTGGACTGTTCTTGTATCCTTGTGGGAGTCGTGTCCAAGTGAGCTGAGTTTTCCTTCCTATTTCTGGATTTTCCCATTCAAAGGTAAACAGTTTCCTACTTTTTTTGTCAAGGGGTGTGCAGACAAAGGCATCTTTTAAATCAAGTACAGTAAACCATTTCTATTTCTCTTTTATAGATGTTAACAATGTGCAAGGATTAGCTACCACTGGGTAAATATCTTTAGTTATTCCATATATTGCTCTCAAATCCTGCACCAGTCTTTATTGGCAACACAGAAATTTGGGCTCCAGTGTTAACTACAAAAGTAAAAAGTGGATGTATAGGACCCACTATTATGGAGAAAGCGCTCAGACTATTCAGCCTAGTCTTCACAGAAGTATGGAGAACATCGTTTATTTCTATCTTTAGCACACTTTTATAGGGTTTTACAGGGTCCCCGGGCTAAGCAAGTTACTCTTGGTTAATCCACACAGGTTTACATTTTTTCTCTTATACACAAGGATATTGTTTTGCTTCATTCTCTCTGCTTCAGGAAAGTTTCAAGGACATGAGCCTTTAATATCACGACTTATACCAAAAGCTGGTTTGTGCAGACAGGCCTTTACTAAAATATCATGCCCACCTTCTCTTCAAATATTCTCTACACACTATTGCTGTAATCAATATGTCTCCAGTTTTGTTATTTCTCGTGAGCATTTGAAATAAAAGCAACCTCTGCCTCTCTGCTCACCCAGGAGAAGCAGAGTTCTCAGTTTCCCTGATTCTGAGGCTCTTTGGGCTCCACTCCCAGAAGCTGAGAAGGAGACGGCTTTGGCTCACAGCCCAGAGCCTGTGGAGCTGTGCTGGGTTATCCAATGGGGCATTCCATACAATGAACTTGGGACAGTGCCAATTAGAAACAACTTCACTCAACTTTGAAGTGAGAAGCCATCTATTACCTTGCTGGGGACCCCCTTCTTTATCTCCAGTGACCACCAATACTGGCAGTGAGAGATTTCTTTTCTCTTGTCTGGGTTTTCCTTAAGAGAACCAATGCATCTAACACCTTTGCTTTCTCTGATTTTTCTTCTGCCATTTTTACAGGTCCATCATTTCTACTGGAATGAATTAGCTCTTTTGGAGGGTAAATTTGATTCAGGAGAGGGGTTTCCCCCTCTTCTGTTTCTTTTAGCGAGTCAGCATTTTTGAATTTTCTTCATGGAGGGCTGCTCGCAACAGATGGATCTTACTCTTTTCTTCATTGAATTGTTTTTGCAAAATTTCAACTAGGTTTTAGAAGGAGTCTATTCTAGTTCTTTCCTCACTTCTTTGCTTAAAGCCAGTTTCTAGAGCTGCTGTAAAACAAGCTCCCAAAACTGAGCAGAGTAGAGTTTGATTTTTGCCCAGTTTAAATTTTCTTTCATCTTGTAAAGAACACACTCTATCAATCACATTTTCCAAATTAAACCAGTAACTAAGCGCCCACTTTTCCCTTCTGGCATTGTGTTTTGCTAACAGAGCATAAAATGCAGCTTTAACTTCTGCACTGCCCTTTTCAGTCATTTTTACAAAGGGAAAACCACTACAGGGAGGTATAAACTTCAATTATACACCCACACCCACACCCACACACACACACACACACACACTGCTTTTTGCTTCCCTGTGTGGGTAAAAAGACCAAATCTGCTCAGGAGGCACTCTTTCAGTTTAAAATTCTGATTGTCTCTTTGCTACACCAAGCACTCAAAATTCACACACACAACAACAACAAAAACATTCCTACCCTTTTGCACTAAGAGATCATTTGTGAAATTCTGCAGACAGAGCCCTCAAGTGAGTGTGGGGTGCTTTTCACCTCGGCGTGTGCAGTTTGTTGGAAATTCGAGTTGCCCCCCTTGCTTTCTAGACACCGCTCACTCTCTTGGGAGTGTCGGGCTGGGTGCGGCTGGAGCAAAACATCTTTCCCCTAATACAGACTGCACAACAAACCTGCAGCCCCTTCTGTCTGTCAGAAATCCTGCCCGTGACTCCAGTTTAAATGTCACGATTCGCTAACGCCAGTGGGAGTCGCGAGAAGTTTCTTTGATCTCAGAGGGCACAAAGGACACAAGGGATTTCAGTTGAAATCACAACAGCAATAATGTACATTTATTTTAGTGATAACAAGTATTATGTGATAGAGGAGAGGGAGTGAGAGAGAGAGAGAGAGAGGAGAAAGAAAACAAAGTAAAGAAAGAGAGAGGTTATAGCTACCAACAGATGAGACAGTGTCACAGGGGTCTTTTTCCGTGGGGAGATCTCACCAAAATTAATTTAGCCTTATGTAATTCTTCCCCAAAGTGACCTTGTTTCCAATGTGCTAATAAGCACCCCAAAGGAGAAGTTCCTGCTATGAGAGCATTGCTGCCCAAAACCCCTTCAAGCTTCTCCATGTCACAACTACAATACACCACAAATGCCGAACCTGCGACGCTTTCGCAGTCGTCTGACGGACGGTGCCCAGGCAATCCCAACAGGAATTCCTTTAGCCCAACCAAGCGCAGCTTTTGCTGCGTCTTATTGGCAGGCACCCAAACCAAAGTGAAAGCACCTTACCTCTTCTCCTGGGGACGCTGTGAGCAGCACAGACGGTCGCGGCCGATGGGCTCCCCGAGAATCCCTCGGTGCCGGCTGGAGCAGGATCGGATCGCGAGCTTGCTCAGCAGCACTCACAAGGTCCCATCTGGTCCATAACCAAAATGTTAGAGTTCAGGAACACACATCATCACACAATGATTATATGCAGGTGCTTCATTGAAGAGCTCTGGGTGTCAAGGGTACACAGACCCAAATCTGACCCATCTTGCTTTTGAGTTGAACATGTTTTATACTCTATCATTATACAACTTAGATATTAATTATTAAACTTATATTGTTCTATTGTATGCATTGTTTTTACCCAAGCATGGATTTCTCGTGATCCCACCCCAGCCCCCTAACATTGTTCCTCATGTTCTTTAAACAATAATTATATCTAATCACATCTAACAATTCTATCATTTATCATATATTGATTACACAGGTGCAGTTTCACATGATCTTTAGCAAGCACAAGGCCTAACATTTCCCTGGGCCTACTTTTCCCAGGGCTTGCCAAGCCTAACTTTCTTTCTGAGTTCCCGAATTTCCTAAGATTTTAAAATGTTTTACCCTCACCTCCAGGCACAAAGAGTCCTGTCTGAACAGTCACAGTGCTACATCTATTTTTAACTGTAATTTTGTAAATTTTTCCAGAGCCTGCTGGCTGTGTTCAAGGTTTTCTCCCTATTTCCTCCCTAGTGCACATTCTCCAGAAACTCTGCTTTTACATCCTTTTGCATTGATTAAAGTTACCTGCAATGACCAGTCGATCCAAACCATGGGAAAACTTGAACTTAAATGTGTACCTAGGCAAAATATTTACCTCCCACATCTGAAGTCATGAGCTGCCAAGTACTGTCCCCACTGTCATACCCTGTCCTCTGGAGCTCTGCTGATGCCATTTCAAAGGGGTTGCCAATGAAAACAAGTTTGAATATTTTGGTAGTTTCCACACTGGCATTAAAATCCTTGACTAGAAAAATCACAAGTCAAGATTTCTAGGATTCTTCCATACCAAAGCTGTCATTCTCACCCTGGATTTTAGAGTGTCTGAACAGTCAGACAAGGTTTTAGTTTTAGACACTACAAAGTCCCTGCTGTTCGGCGATCCCATTCCATCAGCATATAGTCCTGATGATTCCCTTAGGCAGGAGCAGCAAAGGCAAGAATGAGCCAAACAAGCTGCTCCTGTGTTCTCATGTCCTGCACAGCAGTAACTGGGAATTCAAGAATGGATTCAGGAGACAGTGGGTGCACAGGGAGCCACCAAGACTTTGGGATGCTGAAATGGACCAGCCTGGTGCCAGTGCCCGGGCTGCACCGCGCTGAGCTCCAACTGGACAATCTAACAAGGGTTGAATGGACACACCATGGGCCACTGGAGACTCCTACTCCTAGTTCTGTGAGCTACACTATTCACCTGTCATTCACCAGATGATGTTTTCATCTTTGCTTGAAATCCAGGAGAGGAAAAGGTCAACATGGAAAAGTGTTCTCCCAATTCTAGTGACAGCTGTGCCTGCATACCACCTGTGCCCATGGCAGGGTGGTTGGTGACTGGATGATGTTGATGATACTTTGCAACACCAAGTGCTCAGGGATTCTGGGATTGCCCAAGTGGAGAGCAAAACTGAGCCATGTAAGTCCCTGCTTTTTTTCAGCACATGCTGCTTCTTCCTTTGTTCCAAGCAAGTCCAGGATTTGGTTTCATGTGTCTTTAAGGTGCCTGGACAGATGAGAGGGAGGGCAGCTGCCCCATCAGACTCTCTCTCTCTCTCTCTCTCTCTCTCTCTCTCTCTCACTCAGGATGGTGCCAATGCCGCTGCCTTGGGACACCTGAGTGTGGAAGGCGAGCTCGCCCGGCCATCCAAGTCAGTCACAGGCACAGGCTGCAGCTGAAGCTCGCAAGCGTTGCTGTGAGGCTGCAAGTGAAGAGAAAGCCATTGTGGCCAACTCTGCTGAAGCCTTTTGCCTAAGCAAAGGCAATTGTGCCCACAGCCTCCCCCTGTTTGGCACCCGGCTGCTGCGGACGCCTCAGTGCGCAGGTGCCGACGTTGGGGCTGCTGCTGTTCCTGGGCACACTCTGCTGCTGTTTCTGTGGGCTCCAGAGCCGCTTGGGCAGCAGCCACTGGGCAGCCCTGCCGGAGGAGACATCGCCACCCTCCCCATGGTGGCAGCAGCTCTGTGGGCCCCGAGCTCTGTGTCAGGGAGGCCTCGGTCACAGCAGCGTGACCTGGGCAGCCACGAGGGCCCGGGCTGGCCACCAGCCCTGCCTCTGCCCACTGCCCCTTCCTGGAGGCACCCAGTGGCCGTGGACTGGCAGCTCGCCCCTGCCCTCCATGTCCCCAGCCAGCCCAGCCTGGGCACCTCGGGCTGTCCCCACCCTCCCGCTGGGGTGGTGTCCCAGCCTCCAGGCCTTCTGCTGCAGGCCTGGGGGACATTTTGGGGAAGCACCGTAGCAGCCGGGTGTCAGGGACCAGGCGGCTGCCCGGGGGCTGCTTATGGCCTCTGACACCCAATTCCTCAGGGCTTCCCACCACCCCGGCTCCTCCAGGGCCTTCTGTCCCCTTGGAACCTCCTGCCACCCACTCCCTCACACATCCCCCTCGTGCCTTCCCACTGCCTTGTCCCATCTGGGCCTCCGCAGCCCCTCATCCCTTCACGGCCTCCCAGCACCCCGTGCCCTCAGGGGCACCCCCAGCCTGGCCCGGCAGCAGCGCCGCAGCCCCACAGGAGCTCCAGCAGCTCCTCAGCCATCACGGCAGCAACACACGGGCAGCAGGACACAGATGGCGCTTCCTGCCTGCCACAGGGCTTGTGGCTTCAGCACAACCACCAAAGGCCAAGGGGCTTCTGGCCATTTCCCCTGCACACTGCACGCCCCGGCAGGTTGCTGAACACAAGAACCCTTTTCTCTCTCTTCCCCTATGCCCCACACAACCTGGGCAGCAAAAGAAAGGTCTTGGGACTCTTGTGGTTTATAACATATCCTATATTATTTACATACTAGATGGAAACGAAACGAAGAAAAGAATAATCTCTATGAAAAAAAAAATAACAGATGGCCCATGTGGCCCCAGAAGATAGAGCCTCTCAGCCCTAACATATCCTATATTATTTACATACTAAAAAGAAGAGAAAATAGGAAAAGAACAACCCTTATGAAATAAACAATCCTGGCTGGCCCATGTGGCCCCAGAAGACAGAGCCTCTCAGGTCAGCGCTGACCACATCTCCAGCAGCGCAGCCAGCCCAAGCCCGACAGACGAGGCCGTGTCCTCCATGCCCTGAGGATTTGGTCTTGCATCCTCTGCAGGATGGAATATCGGGCACTCTGGATGGCCCGGAGGACATACAGCGTTTCAAGTGCCAGGTCTGACACGGCACAGCTTCTGTCCTCCGTCAGGCGTTCGAGGGCTGCAAGAGAGACGAACAGAGCTACGGTCAGACCCCAGAGCTGTGGGGGCCCAGCGAGAGCCCCCTGCCAGGGCCATGCCAGCCGGCTCTTGCCTTGGCCAGGAGGGAGCAGGGACCAAGGGGGTCAGCCCGAAGCTGCTGGCCACAAATGCCCCACGCGGCCCTGAAATCTCACTGTGCTCTGCCCACGCCGCCCCTCATCGGCACAGGGAGCAGAGCCCTCCACAGCCTGGCCAGGGCTGCAGCTGCCCCCGACAGCCAACACTGTCAGCCCGCTGTCCTGGCTCACCTCTGCACAAGACCTGGAGCTCTGCTTGCTGCCCCCTCAGCTGCTCCCCGGCCATCCCTGAGAACACAGAGCCTGTCAGGGTCCCAGCAGCACAGCTCCCTGCCAGCGGCGCTGCCAGCCCTGTGGCCACACGGCCTCCTGCCCCGGCAGGGATCAGCCCGGGCCCTTGCCGCATCCTGACCCAGCCCAAGGGCACGGCTGCCAGAGGCCGGCAGCAGCAGCCCCGAGGGCAGCCGGGGCTCCAGGGCGCCGGGCCCGGGTGCCGCTGCCGGGGCAGCAGCCGGGGCTGGGGCCGAGCTGCGGCGGGGCGGGGAGGGAGCCCGGGCTCGGGACTCACCGATGACCCTGATGGCCGCCGCTCTCAGGGTCTCCTGTGGGTCCTGCAGGTACTGCAGGGCCCGACGCAGGTGCTCGGCCAAGGGGATCCTGTGGTCTGCCAGCTGGAGAGAGCGGCAGGAGGGAAGGGTTGGCGCGGGCTCTGCCCCTCGGCGGGGCGCTGCTGCCTGCGGCTAGCCCCGGCCTCCCGTGCCCGGCCAGCCCTGAGGCCCGGCCAGCAGCCGCTGGCGCCGGGCTCTGGAGGGGGCAGAGGGCCGGCTGCTGCCCGGGGAGCCGCCGTGCCGGCCGCCGGGGCTCCATCGGCACCCGGCTCGGGGCCACAGGGGGCTGGAGAAGAAGCCGTGCGGACCCCGGGAGCAGCAGTGGGCAGGGGCACAGCTGCCAGCCCCACACACTGAGCACCGGGGCCAGGGGGCTTCTGTAGCTTGAGGCTGGGACTTCCAGGCTGTCCTTACCACGAGCTTGGCAAACTTCCACAGCTTCTCCTTCCTCACAGCTTTCTCCAGGTCTGGCCTCTTCAGGAAGTCAGCCGCGCGAAGGAGCGTTGTCCGAGAGGCCTGGGGAGCAGCAGAGAGCAGCAAATGGCCCCACAAGGCAGGGCACAGGAGTGTCCCAGTGCCAAGGGCTGGAGGAGGCTGCAGCCTGCAAGCCTGCGTCAGGGCAGGAGGCAGCTGAGCCCCCTGCCAAGGCGCAGCAGCAGCCCAGGAGTCCTCACCTCTGCCACATGCCGATTCTCATCTTGGCAGTGGAAAAAGAGTGGGAGCAGGCTCTGGTACACTCGTTCCTTCAGGGGCTTTCTTCCTTCTTCTTCTGCTGAAGACATCACTCTTCGAAGGAGAGACATGGAGAGCAGCTGCACGTGGCTATCAGGCTGTATGAAAGGAAGGAAGGAAAAATGACCTTATCATTGGCTTCTTATGGCCCACATCGGCACAGGTCTGCAAATGCACAGGGCACAAAGTGTCCGGGCAGCAGGCAGTGGCCGTGGCTGGGGCACAGAGCCTTACATTGTCCAGGAGTTTCAGGAGCGGCTCAGCCAGCTGCAGGGCCCTGCGCCAGGATATTGGGATGTCTTCTTTCAGGAAAATATGGCTCAGAAGAGCAGTGCTCATCCTGGCCACGTCACTGTCCAAGTCCCACAGGAGGTGCACTAGTCTTCCTGTCAGGCTCTGAATTCTTTCGGCCTGTGCAGAACACAAGGGTGTGAAAGCCCGGGCAGCTGCCGCAGGGCCCAGAGGCCAAAGGGCTGTCCCAAAGCACTCGGGCAGCTGAAGCAGGAGGCAGGAGAGCTGGGAGGAGCTGCCTCAGCGCCCAAGGCAAAGGCCAGCCAAGGCCAAGTGACAGCATTGCCCAGCCTCATGCTGCCCACACGGCCTCAGCTGCTGCCCCCTTCTCACCATGGAGGGACGGTCCTTTAGCAGGAGGAGAGCCCTGAGAACCTGGTGATGCATCTCTGTGGAATTGTACCACAGGTACTTATACAAGATCTCCATTAGGCTGTCACCACAGTCACTCAAGTCCAGGCAATCTAGGAGCTGAAAGGCACAGGGCAGTGAGAGGGGAGCTGGCCGGCAGGAGCCTGGAAGTGCGCAGGGCTGGGCCCAGGCAGTAGCACAGGGCGCGGGTGCCATCCCAGGCAGCTGTGGCTGTGCCAGGGGACAGGGCTGGCAGGGAGCTGAGCGAGGTAGTGCTGGCCATCAGGCTCACCTCCACAAGGAATGCCATGGCAGAGACATCCCAGAGTGGCAACGGTTTGCTGAGCACCTCAAGCAGGTAGCTTAAGATGCTTTTGCACAAGTGGACGGATGCACGGCGCATTACCCTGGAAGGCGGAAAATGGCAGAAAGAGTCTCAGCAAGGGTGCGAAAACCTCTCCCAGGACTGATGGACACAGTTGTCCTATTGCCCCAGCACCCTGTGAGGCGATTTGGGCCCTTGAGATGTGGCTGCTCCTGGACAGGTTCCTCTCGCAGCCTTTTGCAGTCTCCTTGGCCATCCCTCGGTGACGAGGCCCTCAGGCCCATGGCCACGGGGACTGTGGGGGGGCATCCCGGGCAGGGGGCATAAATGCCAGAGGCAGTGGGGAGAAGGGGGGCTCACCTGGCCAGCAGACCCACGGCATAGTGGTGGGTGTCAGCACAGAGCAGCGTGTCCCAGCCACGCTTGCGTTCCATTGCCACCACCACATGCTCCAAGTGGAGACTGCAGAGCAGGGCCTTCAGGGTCTGCACTGCAAACCTGTGTGCACAGCAAAGCCCAGGTGACGCTGGGAGCGCTGGCTCCGAGGCTGGGGAAGTGGCAGGGACAAGAGGACTGGCATGGAGCACCTGTTGGGGCTGGTGGAGAGGCCGTGTTGCTCCTGGCATTCCTTCCAGAAGGTATGGACGTCCTCTGTCATATACAAAGTACTGAAGTATGTTTGGAAGAGGAGATGCACAAAGAGGCGGGGGAAATAGACTGTGAGGATCTGTGGGCAACAGGGCCCCTGGAGGATCTTCCACATCACCAGAGTTGCCTGCAGAGGACAAAGCAGCCCGAGACAGCGCTCAGTGCCGGGGCGTCCGTGTGGCAGGGCCTGAGCGTGGCAGGGAGAGGCCGGGGGAGACGCAGGGGGAGCAGCGGGCCTGGTGGCCCTAAAGCTGCCCCTAGGCCAGGTTTGTGGCCAGTGCCTGAAGCAGGGAGATGCAGTGGGGGAAGGAGGCAACAGAGCTGCTGGAGAGGCGGCCGGCCTTGCGGTGAGCAAAGGCCAGCTCCAGAAACTCACAGTCAGGGAAAAGACAGCCGTCTTGTCCCCATCAGAGGTGCCCAGGTTTTTCTGCGGCCAGCTCCCCACCACATTGATGAGGAGCGGTGTCACTTCCTCTGAAATCCAGGGCGAGAGCAAGATGGTCGTCCACATGGCCATAGCAGCTCTGCGGGGTCAGACACAGCACCGTGGGCTGGGCAGCAGCGGGGAGCTGAGCTGGCCGCCAGCTCTGCCTGTGCCCACTGCCCCTGAGCGGCAGCAGCAGCCAGGCAGCCCAGCCCTGTGGGGACAGGCCCCTGAGGGGCAGGCTGGCAGCACGGCAGCGGGCTCGGGGGCCGACTTTGTAGCAGGGCTGGCAAAGGGAGCAGCCAGAGGGCCCTGCAAGTCTGTGTTGCTCACAGCCCTGGGCCGGGCTCTACAGGGTGATGGGCTGGGGAGCCCTGAGGCCTCGGGGCAGCTGGGCCCCATACCTGTCACACGTTGGGGCCACCCGCAGGAGAGTGATGGCCACATCATCGGGCTCTGCCTCGGCCACTTGCATCAGGGCCCAGTCCATCCTGTGCTCAGCAGCCTCATTGGCCATGAGCCACTGGTGGATGTACCTCACCACGGCGGGCACCTGGAGAAGGCACAGGGAGACTTGGAATGCTAGCAGAGGGAGTCAGCAACGTGCCCAGCTTCTTCCCCAGACAAGTGCTTCTCTTCCAGCACGCTGCCATGGGCTCAAAAGCTCCAAGTGAGCAACAGGCGTGGCTTGGGAAAGCCAAGCAATTGCTGGAGGATCAAAGGCTGGCCACAGGCTGCTTACTTGCTCTGGATTGAAAAGAGCCGTCTCTACAAGCAAATCCAGCTGGGCAGCGCTGCTCTGTTCTACCAAGACCTCTGAGGATGCTTTGACCTCAGTGTCCATAGGTCTGGTGTCTTCCTTGCCAATTCTCTTGATGTATTGGTAAAGAAACTGTAGGAGAAGGGCAGGAAGGCAGGGAAGTTGCATGGAGTGCTCCAAGTGCGGTGCTGGGCTGAGCAGTGCCAGCAGGCCCAGCGCAGGTGGGGATGGCTGCAGGTACCTGCGCTGCTCTGCGGAAGCGGCCACGGGCGGTGTCCTGCTCTTGTGTGCCGTCCATGGCTGCATCTGGCAAAGAGCAGCCAGAGCTGAGGGGCTGCAGGAGAGGCCGGAGAGCACAGCCCAGCCCTGCGTTCCCCAGGCAGGGACAGTCCCGGGATGCCCCAGGGGATGCAGCACGGCCACTGCTTCGGGGGCAGCCCCAGCCCCTTTTTTGTGCTGTCCATGGGTGTGTGTCCACAGGACAGTGTGGGATGGGATGAGATGGGATGCAATGGGATGGGATGGGGCCAAGATGGCCGCAGGCACCAGCCCTGTGGCCCAGCTCTGCCACTCACCCTCCTCCAGTGGCTGCAACTGCTGCACCTCTTCGGTCTCTGGTGCTGGGGCAGCTCCAGGGCCTTCTTCCACTTCTTCCTCTTCCTCCTCCACCCAGGCCAGCTTGGGCACTCTTGGGGGTCGCTGCTCCGTATCTTCTTCCAGACTCTCCAATCCTTTCCATAGGAACAGCACCAGGGGATGGCATGGCATGGAATGGGATGGGGCCAAGCTGGCAACAGGCACTGGCCCTAAGGCCAAGCTCTGCAACTCACCCTCCTGTGGTGCCTGGAACTCCTGCACCTCTTCAGACTCCTGTGCCAGGACAGCTCCAGAGCCTTCTTCTTCCTCCTCCTCAAGCCAGGCCAACTTGGGCACTCTTGGGGGTCGCTGCTCCATGGCAGTGACTGGATTTATGGTTGCTTGCAGGAGAGATGGCTCAGAAAAGCTCAGAGTCGGCAAGTCCTGCAGTCGTGCCTGGAAGGCACCTGCAAGACTCAAGTCCTGGCAAGATTGCAAGACAGCGAGTCCTGCACTTGGGTCTTGAGGGCTCCTGCCAGAAGGACAGGAGGCTCCTCGACAGGGATTGTGGTCTGGTCTCAAGGGCAGAGACTGCAGGGATGGGCGACACGTCGGAAAAGCTCCGGGTCACCAAGTCCCACGGTCTGCCCTCAAGAGAACCTTAAGAAGGAAGCCTCGGGAAGGCCACAGGTCAGCAAGACCTGTGGTCTGGCCTCGAGGTCACCTGTAGGAATAGTGCTTCAGAAAAGCTCCAGGTCCGACACAAAGGACTGCGCTGTGCGGGGGCTCCTCACAGCACCGCTCTGGCGCGTCCTGACCCGTCGCGTGCACCGAGCACTGTGGCGTGGCCCTGTCACCGCCAGCTCCTATGGCAGCACGTGTCACAAAGGGCCCTTTGACATCTGCTCCCGTTGCCACCATCCCACGGTGACCGTGCTGCAGCGTGTCACAAAGGGCCCTTGCACACCCTGCCCTCCGCCCTGGGGCCGCCCCCATCCCCTCCCCCAAGTGGCCCAGCTTGGAAGGAATCCCTTGCCCAAAATGTCTAAGACAGCCTGACGGGATCTTTAGGAACAGCTTGTTAGCAATGAAATGGAGTCAAATTTATCAATAGGAATTTTATTGAAAACTTTGTAAAATTTACTCATGGAAATGTCTCGGTGTTGAGAGACAGGTGTCTGCTAGGGAGGGCAGGAGCCTCCCTTGGAATGAAAAATGTGGACCCCCCCCTCCGAATTATGATAATCCTGAAATCAAGGGGCTCTCAGGCAGCCATCTGGGGATAGGAATAACAGTTCTTTACTAATATTTATAACCAGGCAAACAAAAAACAATAACTACAGCGTTAGCAAGAAAACAGAGCCAGGGACCCCGTGACAGCTTTCTGGGCTGAGACGGGAAAGGATGGAGGAGAGGCTTTGTTTCACAAACCCCCTCGGGTTGGCAGTCAGTGCTGGTGCTCCTGCAGGGCTCTGAGGAACACTCAGCTGGAACAGCAGGGATGAGCTGAGATCCCGGGCCAGTGGCTGAGGTGGATCAGCAGCTCCGTGGCGGTGGCTGGCACTGCCACACGTCCTGGCAGGACAGGGGGTGCGAGGCCACCAATGAAGAGGGAAGAAGGAGAAGAAGCAGCAGCTCCATCTGGGTGATGGCGAAATTCCCTTCTCCCCACCACAACAGCTCTGCACCCAAAGTGTTCTTCTCCGAAGCTTAAGAAGCCACCAAACTGTCCCCACCCTCCCCTTTTCCTGCCCCCTTCCCGCCCTGGGCCCAGCCAAACTCTTTATCTTTCCTCAAGCACCCACCAAGTACCCGCAGTTAAGTTTTCCTGCAAGTCATGCGTAAAAATTCCACAGGCAAGCCAGAACTAAATAGAAAATAAAGGACACCTAACCCCCAACACCTGTAAGTTGTATCTTGAGAGTCAGACAGGATCTTTGTTTGCCAGAAACACCTCTGAAGTTCAATCAAGGCATTAGTCATCAAAATTATTTTGAAAATTTAAAGATCAAAGTAGCCAAAATACTCAATGTAACTAATTGCTGGGTATGTTCTCAGCTCAGGTTGGGAGGAATGGGGTTCCCTCGGAGGGCTCACCCTGTGGGGTGGCCAAAACTCTGTCAATGGGCTCTGACTTGTAACGGATCCAGTGCAGGGACACTGACAGAAAACTGTGCTGTGGAACACAGGAATGCAATTGTCAGTTTTACAGGATTGACTGAGATTTCCCTTACGGAGAAACCAAGCCATGTTCTAGTTGGAGGCCACAATGTGAAAGGATTTCTGTGCTTTACCATCACAAGCTTACTCATTCTTTTTCCTCACTCTCATTCACGTTAGGAACAATAATTCTGTTGTCCATGGAGCTGGCACCTTTTGAATTCCAGAATAATGTCCCCAAGGTCCTTTGCTGTTCAGCTTTACCGTGCTGTCTGTGGCTAACAAGGCTTGCTGGGGTCCTTTTCCCTTCGGCTGGAGAGGTGCCGGGTCCCAGTCCCTGAGGGACAGCCAGGCTCCTGGTTGGAATTGGTGTGGAAGTCCCTCAGGGTCACATCAGCCTTCACATGGAGCCCCGTGGATCTGAGCATTTTCCAAAGGGGCCGTTGGGGCAAACAGGGAGGTTTGGTCTGGCAGGGTCTGTAAAACAATATCCCATCCCATCGACTTGTTCTGGCAGAGAACACTTGGCTGCAGGGACATATTCCCATTGTTCCTGCTCAGGTCTCAGGATTCCAACAGTGTTGTCTTTGCCCAGAGCTGTTCCTTCAGCTGGCTCGGGAGGGCCATTTGGCCTCTGGACCCACACTCTGGCTCCTTTATTAGGACTGCTGGATCCATACCTTTTATCTCCACAAATGGAGGTGATTTGAGGTGGATATCCTTTTTTCACAATTGTTTTTAAAACTGCAATATGGATAACTGTATTACCCTGCATTGTGGTGGAAAACCAAATCTTGTTCACTATTGTTTAACAGACTTACTTCAATTTCTCCTTGATCATCTGCATCAATTCCTCCTCCCGTGACATGAACCCTTTGCAAGGCCAAGCTCCAATGAGCAGTTATCAAACCAAAGTGTCCTGGAGGAATCTGAATTCTTATTCCTGTATTGTAAACTGTCATTTGCTTCTGATTTCTCCTAATGAATTCCAGTGCATGAAGGTCCAGCCCTGCAGCCTCTGGGCTGGCCCTGGCAGGGGCCATCACAGCCAGAACAATTTCCCAGGCAGTCCAAGTCTCACTGTCCATGGCTGTGTTTGCAAATTGGGTGCAGCCGTGCACACCCAGGGGTTTCCATTTCCCAGTGGGCCCATTGTTAAGGGCATGGAGCCCATCTGGGAGATGGGTTCTCCACCGGGACAGGTTCCCATCTCCTCATTTTATCAACTGCTCTATTAACAGCCTCTCCAGCCATGGAACCAATCCTGCAGCTTGTGGATAGTGTGGTACATGAAAAACCCAGCAGTTTTAATCTCTGTATTTTTCCCAGGAACAGACAAAACATTGCACATCACAGCATCAGCAAACCATATAAAAACAGCCAACTTCACCCCTTCCTCCTTTATTCTGTGTATACAATTCACAAAGTTTACCATTGACATTTGGGCCTTTGCTAGTCCTTTTTTGTAGGGTATTTAGTGTTACAGTGAGCAACCTAAGCTCACAAATTAGTATTGTCAACATTATTGCACATTATCAATTTTTAATTTTGGATATAAATATATATTATTGATTATTATTATTATTATCATTATTAAAATTATTACTATTATTATCATTATTATTATCATTATCATCATCATCATTGTTGTTTTTGTTGTTTCACTTGCACAAACAAACCTGAGCTCAAGACTAAAACCTGCTGTACCTTCACATGGGAGCATTCCAAAAACAATTGTTCCTTCTCTTGGTGCTGTTTCCAATGTGCTGTTAACAAAATCCATCCTCATCTTCCCAAACCCACCAGTTCTTTTCCTTTTTCCACATGCAATTTTTGGCTGCATTCTAAGACTGATTTACTAAAATATGGATATGATCTAGTATCACTATCCAACTGAGACAGACAAAGACTCTTGAACTGGTTTAGGGTTAAAAAGTGTATGATTATTAGCAGCGCTGGGCCCATGTGTCAGATCACCCCTTAATACACAGGGCCCCGAATACTGGTGAATACAGGCTTTTTATTTCCAGAAATATGGAACACAAATGCATATTCATAACCCCGTTGCCACCCACACTCTGCTTCCTATGCTAATTAGGAAAAAAGCAATTAAGCATGCGTAGTTTGTTCCTTGAAATGAGTTGGTGGTCCTTTTATGAGGAGGGGTGAGAGAAGGGAGGGAAGGGATATGGCTCTTCCTCCTTCTGACCTTTCTACCTTTTCAATGCAAAGTGACAAATGGACCCTTGGCTGGGCTCCTAGTTTCATGTCTTCCAGGAGTTTCTGATTTGCAATTCTCTTCTGTTCTTCAAGTTCCTTACCAGATTCATTGCTTCTCATTATAAGCCCAGCTGAACAAGCATAGAGTTGACAGACAATTAGTTATTAGCCAACGATTAACCTCTAATTTTAGCAAAGTTTCTCTAGCTCCCTTTAATTTTAGCAAGGCACATCTATTTATTTTGTTTAGATTTAGCAAGGCTTCTTTCTAATGAAGGCCTCAGCTTCTCTAAATTCTTAAATTCTTCAAAGTTTATGTCTCAGAGTTTTGACTGCTTTACGGATCCAATGGAACCTCCATAGCCCCTGGCACCCCCAGAGTTCTGTCTGAGATGAAAAGATGAATGGGGAAATAAAGAAACACCTTCTGAAGCTGGTGATAGAAACTAAGATGCCGGCTCTTGCCACTGGCTTGGGCAAGAAGAAGGGCCAGACCCAGTGGGGATACTCAATTATCTCCCTTTGAACTGCTGTTTAGAATTCCTTATCCTGGTAATCCTCAGCCTTGAGAATTACCTGGGGGTAGGGATAAAGGATATCTATTGGAAACAATATGTAGCCTGGATAGTGTCTCTTGTAAAAGCTCTTTGACAAGAAGCTCAGCTAGCACAGAGCCTGCCTTTAGACTTTGCTGTTCACAACATCCAGCCAGGAGATTGAGTCCTAGTGAAGGAGTAGAGAGAAGCAGCAGCAGCAGCAGCAAAGTAGTGTAGACCTGTGCAAGTGTTGCTGAGCACAGAAAGAGCCGTCAGGAGAGCTGAACACGGGTAGAGCCATCCCTCTCGAGTCAAGGTCTCTAAGGCCCCAGAAATTCAGACATCTCAGCTAGAGGAGAAGCTCGGCAGGCTGCCACTGATGCTCCACAAGAGGGGACTGGAGCAGTAGCCAGGCCATCAACATCAGGGGAAGCCCCGTGTGCCTCCCACAGCCTGGCTGCTGAAATAGTTTGTGTGGGCATCCCTTCTCTCAAATCTCCAGTCATTAGAGGCCAATCCTCACTGTCATTGGTTTCTTTATGTTAAAGCTCTTTCTGTGCCTTCACTCGCCTTTACAGGTCGTGTAAAGACAACATGAAAGTAAAAGTTAAGTTAGGAAATTAAATTACACCATTAAAATGTTTGTCTTAATAATCTTACCTTGATATTGTCAGCCACTTGAGGTTGAAGCCAAAAGTAGAAAAGTAATTTTTAACCATAAGAGAAGAAGTAGCAAATCCTTTTACCTGAAAAATTGTGAAGTCTGTGGAAGGCCAGGAAGATCTGAAGACTGGCTGTGGGTGGCCAGCCCAGTCAAACCTAACCAGTGAGTTAAGTCCATAATAAACAAGATTTTCAGATGAAGAAGGAAGTCTATGGTGGCTTCATTCTTCTGAAAAAAAGCATTTATTGTCTAAATAGAACAAGAAGCACATACGCGGGAAAAAGCATTTCTGACTAGACTTTAGGTTCAGAGTGTTAGACCCCCAACTTCCCTCCTTATAATTGTTTCAGATATCAAGGCAAATAGAATCAAATGTTTGTTAAGTTCACTACCAGCAGCTAAGCAAGGTGTTCCTTCCATAATTACCAAAAAGATTTTGAAGGCTATAAAGCAGAGGGGAAAGAGAAGGTTTTTTGGAGCCCTTATTTTTAAGCTGCCCCCAAAACAATTCCATAAGCAGGACACGTGTTGTCCGTGATGATCAGTAGAAGTAGCAACACTGAAACAAAACTCAAATCCTTTGTAATAGGTTCTGGTCCAGATCCAACAAAACAGATTTAAATGGAACTGCAGGTAGAAGCCTCGTGTGAGAGCTTAGAAATGCAAACTCTGTCAGCAGAAGAAGGGAGAGTGTGGCAAATTAACTGATAGCTAAAAGGTGGTGAAAGAAATTACAAAAGCAATAGGAAAGTTAACTCATGTATCAGTCCAAACATAGAAAGAATTGAGAATAAGACGTGTTTTTGTGGTTATCTAGTAAACTGTGGGTTTAACAAATGCTTTTCTTGTGCTGTAGCAACTCTTATCTTTTAGCATGCGTGATCCCTTGCTTAGTACAATTTCTTCAACATTTGATAAAGAGGATGCAGGTAGTAGCCATAGCTACTAATCCAGGAATAGCTACAAAAGGACAGAAATTGATGTCACTGCAAATAATTGCAAAACAAAAAAAAAAAATCAAGGAATAGGAAATAAAGTCAATGATAACTAAAGTTTGTAAAGACAATTAGTAAGAATTTTTTTTTAAAAAGAGAGGTTGAGAGGAATGAGAGATTTGTCTTTAAAAACAAGCTGTGGGTCTGCTGGTAAATAAAACTAGCACTGAGAGATAAAAGAAACAATGGGAAGGATTCCTCTGATTGATGAATGGAAAAAAGATATTTGCCTTTACAAACAAACTGTAAGTTTGCTGATAAATGAAATTTGATACTGAAAGATGAAAGAAACAATGGGGGAAAACCATAAATTCCATAAGAATTAAAAATGAAGAAGGAGGGTTATACATTAGAGGGGAATCTTAGGTATCAGGCACTCCGGGGAGTCTGGACCTCTCAAGTACCTCAGCCAATGGGGAAAGAGACAGGGACGTGGCTGGGAAATTTGGATAAATAGGAGGCTGTGTCCTCCAAAAATTTGAGAGACCCCAGGAGAATGGCCCATGGCCTCTCCCTTTATTCAAATCAAGTAAAAGGACTCCTCTGTCTCCTTTTTAGACATAAACCTCTGGTGTTTGTAGATGAATTTTCCTGACAAGTCCAACAACAGACTGGAATGGACAAATCAGCATCAGAAACGTGTGAGATGGAAAACTTTTGGCTGTTTGAGATAAAAAATGTGGACTAAAAATCTCTATGGCAAAGAACAACCTTTCTCACAAGGATTACTGTAGAAAAAGTGATGCAGGTGTTGGAATGACAGCCAGTGCCCTCAGCAAAGACAATTCCCTGTCCTGTGGGCTCCATAAACCACACGTGAACGTGGCACTCATCCTGATTAATCCCAAAGCACTTCTCTGCAAGAAGCACTAGAGAAGTGCATGGGGCAAGAGTTCTGCAAGTGCCAGGTTCTCGTGCAGCAGAAAAGTTGTAAAATCTGAAAGATTCTAGCAACCACAATAAATCCATCATTTATGGCTTGTAAATATTCCAGTGAATCTCAGTTACTTCTGGGTAAAATCAAACACCAAGTAGGTTTCATAACAAAATCCCAGTTTGTCTGTTCCTGTTTGTGGCAGAGGATGAGGTTACAAGCTGGCCAGCTGAAGAAGCCAAGGAAAATCTCCACTTCCCTGTCATATTTTCCTACTGACACAGGAATGAAGACCAAGAATTTGGCTCATTGGAGGGGTAAAACCAGAGGATGGGTGAGGGTTTACATCCTAAGACTTCCTTTGCTAGAGTACAAAGAGTTTAGCTGTGCGTGGATCTCCTTGCTAAACCTCTTTGTTTTCAAACTCCATTCCTCCGTGGCAGAACTGAACAAGCTCCGTATGTCAGAGCTTCAAGTTCCAAGCTGTGTGCTGAGTTAATTGTAATGGATCCATTAGCAGTGCGTGGGGTTGCTGCCATGAGGAGCTCAGGTGGCTTCTTGAGATGAGAATCAATGTGCCCTTTGTCCCAGCTCCATGTGTCCTGGGACAGCCCTGGCTCCACGGGAGCACACGGAGTGTTCTCGTGCCATTTCTAAATGAAAATTGAACCTCCTCAAGAAGCCAGGCCAAAGTCACCAGACAGCAGTCACAAAAAGGAATTTAGGCACTTTGCTGGGTGTTGATCTAACAGCTACCACCTTCCCAAAGTCCTGGCTCCACTAAACAAGGCTCTTTCCTCTGTCAGCAGCCTTGCACTTGGTTGTGTTTGATACATATGCAGAGGAAGAAAAAGCCACTTGCACTGTGGAAACTTGAGCTGCAGCTGTGCAGTAAGTTGTGCTCAGTAGCTGACCAGCTGATTTAATTCTGAGTGGGTATTAGACAGAACATACTACAATAAAATTTCACAGGACAGCTATCAAGTATCCAAAAAATGCAGTATTATGTTATTTTCTACCTCCAATATTGCCAGCACACAGCTCAAGGAAGAAAGGTATTTACCAACCAGCACAAAAGAAAAAAATAAAAATGAAAAAAGGATTTTTAAGGATATCACAGCAATGGCCACCAGGCATTTTCCAGCTTTGCAGGCTATCAGTTCAAAGTCAATCTAAACAAGCCAGCATATGTCTAGCAAGAAAGAAATCACAGTTCATGTGTGTTCCTAAAGCCAAGCTTTGCTATATCAAACATGGATGGTATCATTTTCCAGCTCTCAATTGAAGTGTCATAATTTATAAAGTAACAAAACCTCATGCATAGAAATAGATTAGTAAGGTAGGTAGGTAGGTAGGTGGATGGATAGATAGATAGATAGATAGATAGATAGATAGATAGACAGATAGATATCGAAAGAAAAATACGCTGACAATGCAGAAAGAGATATTTGAATGCACTTGCCTGTATAACTTTGTACAGAAAGGGATGGGGAAGTGAGAGGTTATTCTTTTCCACACATGGAAAACCCTCTTTTTTCCAGTAGAATCAGCTTCCTCCCTCAATGACCACCAGGCTCCCTGAAGACCCCACCAAGAAGGCCCTGTGATCCCCATGGCCTGTGCATGCAGCACTTCAAGAAAGCAATGCCTGCCTCTTAATACTACAGGGGTGTTCAAGAGATTTATTCCCAACCTTTGGTGACAAGATGAACGAACTGAAGTCAGTTACTGTAAAAGGCCTGAACCAGCAGCACCACAAATCACAGCCAAAAGTAGCAGGTCCCACACGGTGTCCCACAATCATGGCCCAAGCGGCCGCAGATCCTCCTTCAACCCCGGCTGCATTGCAGTCCCACTGAGCACCAAGAAGAAAAGGGCCTTTGTGAGAGCAAGCAAACTTAACCCTCTGCCAGGACACAAATTCAGAGGCCAAAAAATTGAAAAACCCCACAGCATCAGCCAGACTGCCCAATGAAAAGGGTTGGAACTCTCTGCCCCTCCACACTTCCCCAGCAGGTTTACAAAGGGAACTGGGATCTAAGCTGTGCCCTCCAAACCAACAGAGCCAGCCTCCCTTCAGGGTGAGAAGCCATGGCCTCAGTTCCAGCCCCGGGTGCCTCCTGTGCCCCAGAGAATGGCTGTGGCTGTAAATGTGTGTTTGGCTGCAGCACAGGGCCAGGGTGAAGCTCGGCAGCCTCATCAGAGCCCACGGCCACGGCCCTTCCCTGCCGGGGCCCTCACCTGGCCCGGCCCGGCCCGGCCCGAGCAGCCCGGACTGGCCTCAAGGGATGGGCTCTGCCTGCCCGCTGTGCCCACAGGCCGGGCCCAAGGGCTCGCAAGAGGCTTCCTCCCAGCTCTGCAAAACCTCAGCCAAGAGTGTCCCCTTTGCTGTGCTGAGAAGAGGAAAAAACCCTCTCAATTTAACCCCGCTGCACACCTCATGGGGGATCCCTGCACACCTTAGCAGAGAGCCCAAATTAGCCCTGGGTGCCTCATGAGGTGCAGGCCCAGGTGATGCCACTGAAGGAAATGTGCCCTCACAGCCCAGGGACGCTCAGCATGGGCTCCCCCAGCCCCTCGTGGCCCCACCACTGGTCATGGCAGCCCCTGCCTGGCTCCTGCCTGTCCACACTGTGGGCACACCCGGCTGCTCCTGGACATGGAGCTCAGCAGGGGCTGGTGCCATGAGGGCTTTGCTGGTGGTACCATCCAGACACTGAGATGAAAGCTCCATCTCTTTATTGGAACAAAAACCATGGGCCCAGCCCTGCTCTGGTGGACAGGGGCTGCCCAATTTCAGCCCTGGCCAGGGACCAGGGCCAGGGGGCTCAGGGGCAGAGGGTCTCACTTTGCACGTGTGGGTCTTGGGACGCACTCAAGATGGGGATGGAGCCGCAGCAGAGCAGAAGTAGACAGAGGTGAAGAGCGGGGATGACAGATCAGCTTCTCGGTGATTAAAGTCTTTGGCTGCTCTTCTGAAGGTGCAGAGGTGCTCCTGTGGAGAGAGGAGGTGGCTGAGGCCCCCAGCTGCCGCTGGCACGCAGGGACCCTCCTGCACAGCAGGGCCCAGAGCGGCCAAGGCTCCCCAGCACGGCTGGAGCTGCTGGCACAGCTTGGCCCAGCTGGACAGCTGCCCCTCAAGGCCCCGGCAAGCAGGGGATGGCTCTGGGCAGGGTCCCTGGCCAGGAGCGGGCCCCAGAGCGCCTCTGCCTTTCAAGGGCAATCTCGTCCCCGCTCTTTCTCCTGCCCACCTTGCTTTGCCTCTGCCCGCTGCTCCTGGGGCTGCTCTTGGCCAGGCAGCCTCAGTGGGAGCCAGCACTGGCTGCAGCCCCAGCGGGCTCCCCAGGACAAGGCCCAGCAATTAAGAGGCCAATTAAAGGCCTGGGCAGCAGCAGAACTCCTGGCAGAGTTATTTGGACAACCACTGACTATCTACAGGTCCACAGCAGACTCACTGGGAATGTTTCCCGACTATGAGCAGCCTTTCAAGAAGCTGTTTGAGGCCGAGATCAGCAAAACACTCACTGTTTTCTCTTCCAGCAATACCAGATTCCAGCATAGCACATCAGCAGGAAAAGTGCTCCACCAGCCACAGTGGCCATTAACTTAATCAAACCATGTGTTCCCTGGTAGAAAACTCTTCTCATGCTCTCCCAGATCTTCTGAGCATGTCTTGTGGTGCCGGCTGCATCTGTGGGAGCAATGGGCAGCGTGAGCCTGTGCTGTGCTCCACTGCTGAGCTGGCAGCACGCTGGATACGGCCAGGACGTTCTCTGTTTCCCCCAGAGCTGGGGCCTGCAGGCACCTTGCCACCCCTTGGCACAGGCTGTGCCACCCAACAGAGCCCAGAAAGATGAGAGCAGAGCCCGGGGGCAGCACAGCTGCTTGGCAGTGGCTCCTTCCAGGGACACGGGCCAAACCCATCCCTGAGCAGCCACTGCCACCCCTGACCCTCCCTTCCCTGTGACAGCTCCCCCAGCCCAAAAAGAAAAAAAATGTCCAAAAGTTCCTTCGTTTATTCCCATTACCTGGAGGGTCCTGTATATAGTAATGGTCATGAGGATCTGACTATTTTCAATTTTTTTTTTTTTTTTTTTTTAATTTTTTTTTTTGATATTGAGACAGATGAGGCAGCCATATTGTTTTTAGATTTGGTAGGTTTGTTGTTTTTTTTTTCTTAGTACGATTGTTTTCTTATAAATCCACATGTTAACTTATTTTTATTTAGATATTTTTGATTCCTAAGCAATTATCTTGACAATCTGTTGTTCACTTCTTAGTTAATGTTCTATCTATAAACAATTTTGATTCTGTTTTTATAGGAATAAAAAGATCTCAGAAAGCTGTATTTTTAATTTTGTTCACATTCTCTCTCCCCGCTCCCAACATTTACTATGATACTTTTGGAAACATCCCTGAGGATAGCTAGAGTTATTTGGGAAATGCTTGGCTTAACCTGGGAAATGGATTATTATTTTTGCTGCTCTAAACCTACATTGTTCCAAGCTTCACAGCCACTGTCCTGATGGATACCTGTGTGAATTAAAACAATGTTTGTGAGGCAGCTGAAGAGCTCAGACTTCAGGGAGGAGGAGAAAAGGATAGAACAGCCTGTTTCCATGGCTGTTTTTTCATTTCTAGTATGCCAGAAGTATGGTAGGCTACAGCTGTCTTCAAATGTCATTGAATTAGAGAAAAACTCTCTAAAGGGAAAATGATGCAACACTTTGCCTCACAATCCATCAGCCTTAATTACAATTAATTATATGGTCTTAATTATACTCTGATAAATTACGGTCTTAATTATAATCGGATTAGTGCAAATCAACATTGTGTGAATGGCAAGAAGAATTTGCTTGTCAACAGATGAATATGTCCCACTGAAGAATGAACAAAATCTGCCTTTACTTGGAAGAAAGGAGACATGGAGCAATGCAGTATTTGGGTTTTATCCAGTGGTAAATGGGGCAAGAAGCTGTAACAACTCACCTGTTTTACAGAACACAAGCACTGATATAGCCAATAGTGCACCCACACTGAAGAGATCTTCAGAACATTGCTTTATTTCTTAACAAGGAATGGGCAGCAAATTGCTGGCATTTATCTGAGCTGGAAGCCCTGTTCCTCTCCTGTTTCTCCTTGAGCACACTGTTCTTTGCAGACTTCACTGTGCAGCCCATCAATCCTCTCTTGGCCAACAGCTAAATGGCACAACTACCAAAACACAGGTGCCAGCATCATCACCCCAGCATTATTCCAGCACTGCTCTACTGGTGCACAGCAGCACAGAATGGCTTGGCTTGGAAGGGACATTTAAAAGCCATCTAGTGCAGTGCCCTGCAGTGAGCAGGGACACCTTTGGATCAGGTTGCTCAGAGCATGAGCTTGAATGTCAGCAGGGATGGATGCCCACCTCTCTGGGCAACCTGTGCCAGGGTTTCAAAACCCACAGTGTAAAAAACATCTTCATTATGTCTAGTCTGAATTTACTGTCTTTTAGATTGAAAACATTCCCCCTCAGTCTTGTCACAACAGGCCCTACTAAAAGTTCTGTCCTGTCTTTTTTACAAGCCCCCTTAAAGTACTGAAAGGTAGCAATCAGGTCTGCGTGGAGCCTTCCCTCTTCCAGGCTGAACACCCCCAGCTATCCCAGCCTGTCTCCAAAGCAGAGGGGCTCCAGCCCTCAGAGCATTCTGTCCCTCCTCTGGACTAGCTCCAACAGGACCATGTCCTTCCTGTGCTGGGCACCCAGAGGTGGATGCAGTACTCCAGGTGGGCTCACACCAGAGCAGAGGGGTGGTGGAATCACCTCCTTCAAGCTGCTGGGCAGCCTCCTTTGGAGGCACATGGCTGGCTCATGTCCAGCCTCTCTCCTTGCAGCAGCCACAAGTCCTTCTCAGCAGGGCTGCTCTCCATCCCTTCATCCCCCAGCCTGTGAGATCAGCTGGGCTGGGACCCTGTCATAGCCCTTGGGCAGAGTTGCTGGGCAGGATGAGCTCCCTGGTGAAGAAGGCAGATCCCACTCCCCACACAATTCCACCCTGGCCATGAGGTCACAGCAGCCTGTGGGGTGACAGCAGGCTGAGGTGACAGCAGGCTCTGAGGTCACAGAGGTCCCAGAGCCCCGTGGTTGCACAGCACCACGAGGACCGAGCAGTCAGTCCTTGACCACGACTGTTGCGGCAGCAGCGGCGGCGGAAGCAGCGGTGCTGACATTGGGACAGCGGTGTCAGGACAGTGGTGGCAGCAAGAGCTGCAGGACTGGCAGAGGGCAAGGCACCATGGCCTTTGCTCTGCGCCTCCTCCTCCTGCTCCTCCTGGCAGTGGCCCTGCCTGACAGGGCTGCCCAGGCTGCTCCGCAGCGAGCACAGGGAGCAGGTGAGCCCGCAGCCTGGCTTCCCTTTCCTGGGACAGCACTTCCTTCTCCTGGAAAGAGTTGGGGATGGTTTTCCACAGGGCTTTAGGGAGGGTTTCCGCTGTGGGAGGGAGAGAGTCCACAGGGGCCCTGGGCTGGACCTGCTGCCTCTGCAGGGATGTTGCACAGGGCCTGCAAAGAGGGTGGAGAGTGACCAGAGCCAGCCCAGAGCTCCCCAGGCCCCTCTGCAGCTTTGGCCATGTCCATTGACATCTGGCCCCCACAGCCTTACCCAAACCCCTTGCAGTGCCCAGTTCCCTAAGGCAGAAGGGGATCCCAGTGCACCATGGCCATGGTTCTGATCTGTGCTTCTTTCTAGATTGGGATCATGACTTGAATTATTTGGGATCACTGGTGAATGAGACTGTGAAAATCTCGGAGAATGCTGGAGGTAAGTTCTGAATTGCCACTTGTACTGACAGAATAATCTGTCAAGGTGAGAAGTGCTCACTTATGTGCCGTTTCTGTTAAGGTCATGTGAGGGTTAAAGGATTCTGGAAATTTTTCTCTGCTCCCTTCTGGAGCCCTGAGTGATCCCCCAGCATCGCTGTCAGTGGGAGGAAGGAGCATTTAGCTGTCAATCTTCTACCTGTGTGCAATGCCAGTGTCTCCTTCCATGTGCTCTGTGCAGCCACGGAGAGGAGCAGAGAGGGAAGGGGCTGTGCCCAGGGCTTTGCCTTTCGCGGCTCCTTTTCCAGCCCCAGGGAGCCTGAGGATCTCCTACAGATCCACAGGAGCTCTTCTGTCCTGCCTTTCCTTGCAGCCAAGCCTCTTGCTGAAGGTGATCTGGCTTCCCAACCCACGTCCAGGACTGAGGCTCTGGGAGATGGCGAGGGTAGGTGAAGGCCTTTCCTCCTGGGAGAGCTGCCAGCTCAGAGCCCAAAGCTCAGCCAGGGCAGCATCGCTGCAGGTGTCAGGACAGAGCCGTGCACGTGTGTGCCCCCGTCCTGTGCTATCCCCTCACCTCTCCCATGGCTCAGTGCTGCCTGTGCAGATGAGCAGAGGTGACAGAAGCTTCTGTGGCTGTTGAGTTACAGGTGTGTCTGCAGCGAGGACTTTCCCAGCTCCTGGGTTGGTAACTGTACGCAAGCCCGGCTCCCATCGCAGGGGTGAGTGGTGTGTCCCTCCTGACCCCACAGGCTGAGCACTGGTTTTCTGGGATCCATTCCTGCAAAGGGGAACTATTTTCACTTAAGGTCCTCCAAGTGGAAAGAACAAAGCTACAGGACACCAGAAACCCCATGTGCCATCCAAAATCACTCTGCAAATGCTGAAGGAAATGCTGCAGGGAGGACAAGGTGGGTCCATGTCCCTCAGCCTTCTCCTGAGACTCAGCAGCCAGGGGCTTTCTTTGCACAGCGGGAAGAGGATCCATGGCAGCCTCGCTGCCCCACTGTTGCTTTCCTGGCCTGCAGGGCTGTTTCCCAGCCTGGCCTGGCTGCAGCGTCTCCCCAGCCTCTGCAGGAAGGCATTTGGCATCAGCAGGCAGGGAGCCCAAAGTGCAGCAGGGGTCATGCTCACACTGAGATCCCCTGCAATTTCTCGGTCCCCAGGTAGATCAGAAAGGGCAGCTGTTTTGATAGTGTAGGCCCTGGCCAATGCCAAAAAATTTTCAGGGATTCTTGATCCTTAACCATGCCTTTGACAAGCATTGCCTCCTGAAGTTTCCCCAGTGGTGAATGGTTCCATCTGATCCAGCTGCCCCTTTCTGCAGAAGTGGACAGAGCGGCTGTGCTGAAGGCGGCGTTTCCCGGAGGAAGCAGTGGCCCATGGGCAGCCTCTGCTGCAGGAAGGGAGGCCATGCCAGGCACAGTCACAGGAGGTAATTGCTGTGCCTCTGGGCCTGAGCCCTGCTGAGGCTTGAGCTGCCATCTCTGCTGCTTGGCAGTGCAGGCACAGCCTGGCCAAGACCGGCACAGCCCAGAGGAATTATCCCCAGCAGGCTCAGGGCACTCGGCTACTGAGCAGTCCTGCTGGGGTCCATCCATGGGAGACACGTCCCAAAACCTGGCAGGGGCTGCAAAGGGGTGCCCAGGGTGGGGAAAAGGCAGAAGGGGGAGGCCAAGGCTCCAGTGTGTCCTGAGAGGGCCTGGCTCTGCCCCCTTGGGCTGGGGGAGCTGTCCCAGGGAAAAGAGGGATGGAGACAGAGAGGAAGGCAGGAAGGGAGGGAGAGAGGGCAGGAGTGAGGGAGGGATAGTTGTACAACTGCCTGCTGCAGTTTTTCCTCATTGCTTTAGCAAGTCTTTCAGCTGTAGCTGTGAGAGAGCCCCAATGGGCCTTGGGCTGCCCCAGCCACCTCTTCCAGGGATGTTGCACAGGGACTGCAAAGAGCTTGGAGAGTGACCAGACACCAACCCAGAGGTCCTCTGGCCCCTGTGCAGCTTTGGCCATTCTCCTTTGACATTTGGCACCCAGGGTCTTACCTGACACCCCTGCAGTGCCCAGTTGTCAAAAGTAGAAGGGGATCTCAGCACACCATGGCAGGGTTCTGATCTGGGCTCCCTTCTAGATTGGAATCACAACTTGCATTATCCAGAGGCCCTGCTGGATGACAGCTTGAAACACTTGAGAAATGCTGGAGGTAAGTTCTCAATGGTCCTTTCCTGGCAGAATAAGCAGTTTCAGTGTCCTGGCACCACTGCAGGTGTCAGAACAGAGACATACACGTGTGTGCCCTCGCCCATCGCGTTCCCCTCACCTCTCCCGTGGCTCAGTGCTGCCTGTGCAGATGAGCAGAGGTGACAGAAGCTTCTGTGGCTGTTGAGTTACAGGTGTGCCTGCAGGCAGGACTTTCCCAGCTCCTGGGTTGGTAACTGTACGCAAGCCCAGCTCCCATCGCAGGGGTGAGTGGTGTGTCCCTCCTGACCCCACAGACTGAGCACTGCTTTTCTGGGATCCATTCCTGCAAAGGGGAACTGTTTTCTCTTAAGGTCCTCCAAGTGGAAAGAACAAAGCTGCAGGACACCAGAAACTCCATGTGCCATCAAAACCCATGAAACAAATGCTGAAGGAAATGCTGCAGGGAGGACAAGGTGGGTCCATGTCCCTCAGCCTTCTCCTGAGACTCAGCAGCCAGGATCCCTGCTCTGGCCCTGTCACCCCCCACCAGGGATGTTGCACAGGGCCTGCAAAGAGGGTGGAGAGTGACCAGAGCCAGCCCAGAGCTCCCCAGGCCCCTCTGCAGCTTTGGCCATGTCCATTGACATCTGGTACTCACGATCTAACCCAAACCCCTTGCAGTGCCCACTACCCCAAGGCAGAAGTGGATCCCAGTGCACCATGGACGTGGCTCTGATCTGTACTGGCTTCTAGACTGGGATCAGGACATGGATTATCTGGAAGCCCGGCTAGATGACAGCTGGCAAGACTTGGAGAATGCTGGAGGCAAGTTCTCAATGTGCTTTTCCTGATGGAATAATGTCAAGGTGGCAAGAGCTCACTCATGTGCCATATCCCTTAACATAATCTCAGGGCTGAAGGATTCTGGAAGCCTTGCCCTGCTCCCTTCTGGAGCCCTGAGTGATCCCACAGCATCGCTGTCAGTGGGAGGAAGGAGCATTTAGCTGTCAATCTTCTTCCCATGTGCAATGCCAGTGTCTCCTTCCATGTGCTCTGTGCAGCCACGGAGAGGAGCAGAGAGGGAAGGGGCTGGCCCCAGGGCTGTGCCTTGTGTGACTCCTTTGCCAGCCCCAGGGAGCCTGAGGATCTCCTACAGAGCCACGGGAGCTCTTCTGTCCTGCCTTTCCTTGAAGCCAAGCCTCTTGGTGAAGGTGATCTGGCTTCCCAACCCACGTCCAGGACTGAGGCTCTGGGAGATGGTGAGGGTAGGTGAAGGCCTTTCCCCCTGGGAGAGCTGCCAGCTTAGAGCCCAAAGCCCAAAGCTCAGGTGTCAGGACAGAGCCGTGCACGTGTGTGCCCTCACCCTGCACAATCCCCTCACTACTGCTCAGAATTGGCAGCTTTTTGGAGGAGAGAGGGCCCAAAAGCCAAGGCATTTTTTGAACCTTATCCCCGTATTTGACAAGCATGAGGTCCTGAAAATGCCAGCACCCAAATCAAGAACTTCTCCATCTGGTTCAGCTGTGCCTCTTCCTTTCTCAAGGGATGGACCAAAAGACCATGCAGGTGGAGACGTTTCCCAGAGAAAGCAGTGGCTCATTGGCAGGAAAGAAGGCGATGCCAGGCACAGGCCCAGACACAGGAGGTAATTGCTGTGCTGGGCTCAGCCCTTGGCGGGGCTGTGTGCCAGCAGCTCTTCCCCTAGGGCTGGCCCTTGCATGACCCAGCAGCAGCCAAAGCTGGAGGCACCTCGGCTTCCAGGCCTCTGGAGCTCGTTTCCAGCTCCTGGGAAATGGGACTCATGCACCAACATGTATCCCACTGCAGCTGCTCCCAGAGGTAGCCGTGAGCGCCCAGAGGCCCAAGGCACAGGAGCAGCCCCGAGCGGGAGCCCTGCCACGAGCCCAGGGCCACAGCCAGCCCTGGCTCCCAACTGGGCAGGGGCTGCACTGGCCCCTGACAGGGCCTGGCTCTGTCCCCTTGGGCTGGGGGAGCTGTCACAGGGAAGGGAGGGTCAGGAGTGGCAGTGGCTGCTCAGGGATGGGTTTGGCCCGTGTCCCTGGAAGGAGCCACTGCCCAAGCAGCTGTGCTGTCCCCCGGGCTCTGCTCCCGGCCTTCTGGGCTTTGTTGGGTGGCACAGCCTGTGCCAAGGGCCAACAAGGTGCCTGCAGGCCCCAGCTCTGGGGGAAACAGAGAACATCCTGGACATTCCCACCATGCTGCCAGCTCAGCAGAGCAGCACAGCATGGGCTCTCACTGCCCATTGCTCCCACAGATGCAGCCAGCACCACAACACGTGTTCCCAATTCCCAGAAGGACATCGGAAGAGGTTTCTGTCAGGGAACACGCTGTTGGCCAGAATTAATGGCAGGCCTGATTTGTTTGGTGCATTTACTTGTTTTATGCGGTGTTGGAATCTGGTATTGCTGGAAGACAAAACGGTGAGTGTTTTGTTCATCTTTCCCTCAAACAGCTTCTTTTGAAAGTCTATTGTAGAATAGAAACATTCCCAGTGAGTCTGCTGTGGACCTGTAGATAGTCAGTGGTTGTCCAAATAACTCTGCCAAGAGTTCTGCTGCTGCCCAGGCCTTTAATTGGCCTCTTAATTGCTGGGCCTTGTCCTGGGGAGCCCGCTGGGGCTGCAGCCAGTGCTGGCTGCCACTGAGGTTGCCTGGCCAAGAGCAGCCCCAGGAGCAGCGGGCAGAGGCAAAGCAAGGTGGGCAGGAGAAGGAGCGGGGACGAGATTGCCCTTGAAAGGCAGAGGCGCTCTGGGGCCCGCTCCTGGCCAGGGACCCTGCCCAGAGCCATCCCCTGCTCGCCGGGGCCTTGAGGGGCAGCTGTCCAGCTGGGCCAAGCTGTGCCAGCAGCTCCAGCCGTGCTGGGGAGCCTTGGCCGCTCTGGGCCCTGCTGTGCAGGAGGATCCCTGCGTGCCAGCGGCAGCTGGGGGCCTCAGCCACCTCCTCTCTCCACAGGAGCACCTCTGCACCTCCAGATGTCCTGCCAAACACGTTAGTCTGGGAGACCTGCACCTGTCATTCTCCATCTCCAAGCCAGTGTCCGTTGTCCCTGCCACAGTTGCATTATCAGCTTATTGCTGTGCCGCCACCACCCAGAACAGGACCCTCTGTCCCTGCAGGTGCTGGCCCTGGTGCCTGGCCAGGCCTGAATGTGGGCCCCTCCTGCCAGGGAAGGGTTTGAGCAACACCTTTGGGCTTCTGCTCTGGGCTCTGGCTGGTACCACCCGCACTGGCACAGCTGCTTGGCTGGCCACAGCCTTGGCTGGGCAGGCAGCAGCCGGGCATGGGGCACCATGTTGACTTTGTTTTTCATTTGTAGAAATTAGAAATTTTTAGAACCCTTTAGAGATATTGTTGGTAGCAAGTAATCCCCAAATGTTTCTTCCCAATATTCACAGTTGTTTAGGATTCTTCAAATTAGTTTTAGAATTCTGAAAAGGCGACCTCGTTTTGCCTTTGCTTTTCATTTTTAGAAATTTGAAATTTTTAGAAATATTTAGAAATATTTTTTGTAGAAAGAAATCTACAATTATAGATTATTATTTCCATAGTAGTTCTGTATTTTTCAAGGTAGTTTTAGAATTCAGAAAATCTCGGAACATTTTTACACATCTAGAATAAAAACTGAAATTGCAGTCAATTGGTAATCTTTATTCTAGGAAGAACTAAGACACCCCAAAACACCCAGCCTACTGGAGAGGCTCTTTTCCCGCTGGAGATTTGTACCTCGTCTCAACAACTAACCTAAGACCTTTCCCCAGATATTTTTCGGGACTTCTGACAAGCTCCCCTCCTAGTCTTCAGAGGGAATCTTTGAGCACAGTGAGAATCTCCCGCTGTGCAGGAGGGTCCCTGTGTGCCAGCTGCAGCTGGGACCTCAGCCATCTCCTCTCTCAATAGGTGCCCCTCTGCAGCTTCACAAGAACGACCAAACACCTCCCTCAGGGACACCTGCACCACACATTTCACATCTCCATGCCCATGCCCACTGTCCCTGGCACAGCTGCATTACCAGCTTGCTGCTGTGCAGATGCTGCCAGCACCCACAGCAAGGCCCTGTGTCCCTGAAGGGACCCGCCCTGCTCTGTGGCCTGGACTGAAGGTGGGTCCCTCCTGCCAGGGCAGGGCCCAGCACAGCTCTTCTGCTCCAATAAAGAGATGGAGCTCTCACCCCAGTGTCCGGCTGGTACCACCAGCAAAGCCCACACAGCACCAGCCCTGGCTGAGCCCCATGTCCAGGAGCAGGCAGGGCTGACCAGAGTGTGGGTGGCAGGAGCCAGGCAGGGGCTGCTGTGACCAGCAGCGGGGCACTGAGGGGCTGGGGGAGTCCGTGTTGAGCGTCCCTGGGATGAGGGCACATTTCCTTCAGTGGCATCACCTGGGCCTGGACCTCCTCCAGTGCCATGACCAGGAAAAGGGGAAACCATCAAGAGCATCTCCCGGGACACTGCCTGACCAGCAATGTCAGCAGGCAAAACCAAGGTTTTGTTTAGCAATGACCCTTTGAAGAAGTCAAAGATTGACAGTCAGGGCAGTCCAGTAGTACAGATGGGAGTACTTCCCTCTGGGAAGGGGCTCCTGTCATTTCATAGTCTCCATCCCCCGCTGGGAACCGCAGAATTCTGGCCAGCCCTGCTCCCCCTGTGCCCTTGTCAGACCTGGGGGGAGGAGGCTGAACCGGAGCCCTGTGACCTCTTCAAAAGCCAGAAACCAAAGAGAAAGAGAAATTCCCGGGATTAACTTTTAAAGGGTGGTGTTCACAGGTTGATGTCACTTTTCAATGGGCAAAACTACTGTCAGAATTTTGAAGTCTTAAACAGCAGATGAACTGAAGAACCTGCCCTAGCCCTTCCAAACAGGGAAAAAGAATTTGAATTTTATGTGGGTGTTGAACAGAAGCAGGCCAAAGGAGTTCTAGTGCAGGAACACCACAGGGCAGTTCTTGAAGACCAATGGCCCCTTTTTCTAAAATGTTAGACCACTTGGCAAGAGGTGGCCCCATTGTTTGTAAACTTGTGCAGCCACGGCTTTAATGGTAAGTGAGGAGAGTAGGAGGCTCTCTAATCCTTAAAGCCTCACAGCAAGTTAAGGCTGTGGCAACCAAGAAAGTCCCTCACAGAACGGGATGATCCAGATTTAACAAGTGGGAAAGAGTTTAACCCCACTGTCTTTTAACTGGTCCTGAGGGTGAAGACCTGAAGGAAACTCATGACTGGATTCAGGTAATAGATCTCCAGATGCCAAGGAGATATTAAATTATCCTCCCTGGAATTAAAGTTGGGAATTTTTTCTTTCCCTAGAGCAGTAAATTAGGTGGAGGTTTCTGGTTCTGTTCCCAACAGGGCAGCCATTTGGCACAGCCCATGAACACAGCATTGCAGTCCATGTGGCTGTAGGACAGATCCTTGTGTTCCGCTTCTTTCCTCTCCCACTCCCCACTGCCACCAGCTCCCCCCGGGCAATGAGGGGGTTCCCGGCTGAGCGAGGGCAGCACAAACGTGCAGCAGCTCAAGGATCCGCTCCCTGCCCACCTGCCAGGACAGGGCTGCCCTGGGCCTTGCCATGGACAGAGGCTCCCCCTTCTCTGCTCGCTCTGACCCTCCTGCCCCAGCCTCGCTCACTTCCATTTACGTTCCTCCTGTCAGGGACACTCTCCACACGGATCATGGCTCTGATTCCTTGGATCCTCAGCACTGTTTATCCTGGATTTTAGCCATGGCTTCCCCTGGGTTTGGGGCTGGGCTATGCAGGCTGCAGTGTATGGAGCTTTCCCCAGCCACCGTTCGGGGTGCGTGTCTCCCTTTTCCCCAACAATTTCACTCTGTCTTCTCCTTCCCGACGTTTCCCCTCAGCAGGGCTGAGCCTTTTGCCGCCCTTTTTCCCCTCAGCGCTGGCCCCGCCTCCCGCTCAGGCCTCGCCCCCTCGGCTCGGAGCGGCTCCCCGCCATCCCCTCCCTAATGAACGCCGTTCCTTCCTCCCTCATTAAAACCTCGCTAATTAATGCCCTGGCGGGCAGGAGCAGGGCTTTGCAGGAGCTCTGTGGGACAGCCTGGCTGCGTGGGGCAGGGCAGAGATGCCGTCTCTAGGCCCTCCCCTTTCAGGGCAGGGATCCAGGGCACCGGGAGCTCCCCCAGAAAAATGCTCCGTCCCGGCCCACAGCTACACGAAAGGAGAGGAGGAAAGCAGGGTGCCAGAAACACAGCAGCCCTCAAGAGTTCCCCAGCTGTGTGTTCTGCCCCCTCCCACCTCTTCCAGCTCCATGCCATGTGGACAGGAGCTCACAAAGAGCAGGAAAACAGAAACAAGCTCCACAGCGAATTCCTGGGAGAAAAATCCATGGATGGCCAGGAGGCTGCTGTGGCTCCTTCCTGAAAATCGGGGCTGTTGGGAGCACGGCACAGGGTGTCCCAGGACTTAGAGCTGGACACTGAACCCTCCTGGATCTCCTTGACACCCGTCCCAGGCAAGGACTGTCCTGGATATCCTCCTGCATCTGCCCCAGGAAGGTCCCCGCTCCCTGGTGCGGGATGGGACGGGTAGAGGACAAGGAATGAAGGTCAGGAGAAGAATACAGAGATGCTTCTTGCCACTGTAGCAAGAAATTTGGTGCAGTGAAAGCTCAGCTGGAGACGAAGGTGGCCAAAAATGTGAGGCACAATAAAAATTGACTTGTTAAATACATTTATTTAAAAAATATAGAAATTAAATCATCCCCTTCCAGGATGTGGATGGTCACCTGATAAACACAGACACTGTACAGGTTTTCTAATGCATTCTTTCCATCCCTCTTTGCATCTCACCCATCCCTTCCCAGTGGAAAACATGCATTATACCAAGGGACACTGCAAAGTCCTGGAAAAGGGCAAGCCCTCCTCAGCAGAAAACAAACCACCCCTGACTGAACCACAGCATTCCCATCTTGAATCCAAACGCAGCATGTGCCAGCTATTGGGAAGAAAGGAACCCTATGGCAGTCAAAACCAGAGCAGTGGGACAAGAATGAGTGCTCTTTGGAATATCCTGATTGATTTACAACAGAGGCTCTGCAGAAGTTGGTGAGCTGCTAAGAAAAAACTCTTGCAGTCCTCGCCAGCCATTTCAGGAGATCTCCCCAGAGACAGAGGAACTTCACCTCCCTTTGTCTCTGGGGGATCTTCTCTGGCACAGGGTAGTGGTTGTTTGAAGTTGGTGCCGCTGCAGCATTCTGGGAGCTGGGGCTTGACACAGGTGGCAGCAGCACTCTTCCTGATGTGCTGCCACTTGCTCCAGGGAAGGATTCATTGCAAGGGGCTGAGCTCCGGTTCTTATTTCCAGGCTTTTCCCGGCCATGTTCATGTTCAGGGATGAGCCGGTTGTGTGACCCCTGAATTGGGTGGGGCCGTGATGTCACAAAGGAGCTGAGCGCTGGGGTGATGCAGGGCCATGATGTCACACAGCTGTCCTGGCCACAGCACTGTGACATCACCACGCCAGCCCTATATAAACCGGGCCAGCCCCCGCAGCTGCCAGTGCAGTCACCATGGGACGTGCCGTAGCCATGTGTGACGGTGGCATCCCGATGCCTGCACTTGTCCTGCTGCTGGTTGCTGTGGCTGGTGGGCCATTGGCCACTGGAAACCACGGAGACAGCAGATGAGGAGGAGATGGAAGCGCCCCAGGGTTAGGCCCAGAGGCTCATGGAGGAACCGAGCAGCCCCTGCAGCTCCCAGGTTCTCCAGGCCTTGGGCGACCCTTCACAAGTGGCCAGGTGCTCCCGCAAGCCCTCTGGAGAGCTCCTGCAGCTGCAGTCCCTGCGTGGCAGTGGCCCTAGAGCTGCAGGAAGTGATGATCCAGCACTGGGCACACAATGGGACATTTGTGCCGCTCTTCTTTGGGATGTGGCAGGCGATGTGGAAAGAACTGGAGAAGCTGATGAAGTGAGGCCACGTGCCCTGCTATGGCTCGCCCAGCTCCTCCAGAAGCCGCCATCCCTTCAGGAGGCTGCTCCCAGCAAGATTCACCATCCCTGGGAGAGCCTCAACCCTTGCAAGGATGGCACAGCAGAAAACACCTGCCACCCATGCAAGAAGCTCAGGCTGTCAGAGAATGTCCATGGTGCTAGGAGCCTCTGCTATCTCTGACAGCCTCCATCCCTCGGAGAGGCTCAGCCAGACCTGTCAGCCTGCAGAAGGTGCAGAGCCCAGGGACAGGTCTCCCAGTTCCCTTGGACCCTTGGACCTCAACAGCACAGGTGCAGCCCTGACCACTGATATGGCCAGGGAAAGCCCACAGGTTGAAGTGGGAGCCCAGCCCGATCCAGGGGAGCCATCTCAGGAGCAGGTGGAGGAGCAGCAAGTGTCCTGGAGCCAGGCTTGAGCTCAGCCCCCCTCTCTCCACGGCTTGCAGGTGGCCATCAAGTGCGTGGCCCAGGACATGGTCCTGCCGTGGGACGAGCTGGTGAGTGAGCGGGGACAGCGGGACAGAGCGGGCCGTGGCAAGCAGGGATATGGCCGGGGCCAAGGGTGGGACATGGCCACGGGCAGCGGGCGTGGGCTCAGCGTGCAAGGCCCAGCACGGCGGGCCCGGGGATGCCAAACAGTGGTGGTGGGTCCAGGCAGGGGCCACCTCCCAATCAAGGCCACGGCTTATCCTGCCGTGCCGCTCTCCCGCCCAGGGCAGCTCCGAGCACACGCAGCGTGGCCCGGCTTCTGCAGGCGCTGGGAGCAGCTGGGCAGGAGCCTTCTGCAAGTGAGCGCTGCTTTCTGCCTTCTCTCCCCAGAGTGCCAACATCTGATCTGCTGGTGTTTGTCCAAGCACCCCATGGACCGGCCAGTGCTGGAGCAGATCTTCTACCATCCTTCTGTGTTGGGTGGGCATTTCTGATGCCTTGCCGCAGCCTCTGCAGCACCCAGTTCCCGTGTCCCACGCAGCACTGAGGGCCCAGGAAATAAAACAACCCGAAACCCACTGCGGGCTGGCAATTCTGGTCCTTGTTAGCAACTTCAGCTAAGGGAACCTCTTGGCAAATGGGGTAATCAGAGCGTTCCCTTCAGCCTTTGTCAAGCTTTTGATGCTTTTCCTCCAGGTTGTCCCTCAAAATCAGAGCAGGGTGGAGCCTGCACCAGTCCCCCCAAATCGGTGAGAGGCAGAGACTACTCCCAGGCCCCTCAAAACTGGAGGAGGATGGAGATGATCCCTGGGCCCCCCAAACTGAAGGGAGATAAATACCCAACCCCCCCAAAATAAGAGATTAATGGAGCCCAGAGTAGCCCCCAAGTGCGAGTGGGAAGGGGAGACTGCCAGCCCCCCCAAAGAGGAGGTGCCTGTGCCAGCCCCGCAAATTGCAACGGGACAGAGAACACCCTTGGTCTGGAAAAGGTCAAAGAGCGGTTGGGGGCTGCCAGGATGGTGACAACACTGGCACCCCCCAAATCAGAGGGGGACAAAGAGCCCACACAGGCTTCCCAGAAGCAGAAAGGGGGCAGCAAATATCCCCTGTCCCCCTAAGTCGGAGGGGCACAGACACAACTCGAGCCCCCCCATAGTGGAGGGGGACAGACACAAAAAGCCCCACAAAAAGAGCATGCGGAACCAAGACCTCTACCGGCCCTGCAAAGGTAAGGAGGATGGAGAAACTCCCCATCTGTCTTTGTTTTGGAAGACAGGTGTGTCATGGGGTGACTTTACCTTTAAGACAGCTTTGGGAGCTGGGAGGAAGTTGAAGCTGCGAGAGGCTGATGGGAGTCTTTTCTTGTGACCAATTATTGGTCATTTCTAAGAACTGACAGCAGTTTTGACCATTGAAAAGTGAGATCAACTTGTGAACACCACCTTAAGATGTAAAGCCAGGGCTCTCTTGTTCTCTTTGGTTTCTGGCTTCTGACGAGGTAACAGGCTCTGTCTCGGCCTCCTCCGCCCTCCAGGCCGGACAAGGCCGCAGAGGGCGGGGGGGGGAGAAACGGAGCCGGCCGGCCTGGCTTGGTTTGCAGTTTCTGCTGCTGGACTGAAACCTGACACCATCAACATCTGCAGCTTTCCAAGACTTTAACTCTTTTACTACCTGGATGAGACTTGCAGATTACTCTTTTTCTGAGAGAGAGAGAAGGATGAGAGAGAGAGAGAGATAACATGAAGAAGACATGATAAAACCATCAAAAACAGTGAAGAAAAGAGTTAAGTTTTAGATGGGGAAGAGAGAATAAGGAGATGCTTTAATTAAACTGAAATATTTTTCTGTTAAAGCTATGGAGATGGACAACAGTGTTCTGAAAAAGAGGTCCTTTAATTCATGATAGAATATATTGGGAGGAATGGAGTGTTCAAAGTGTGGATTTTGAGCAAGAGGTGGAGTAATTGTGATGCTGTGAGATACTGAAACAGAGGGAAAAGTAATAGTTGAAGATTTGTAGCCTTTTGAGAGGCAAAGAGAAAACTTCTGTTTCCAGAGAAGCTCACAGAGACAGATGAAGAGAATTTTGCCTTTGAATAACTCATCCTTAAAAATGACATCCCAAGACTCATTTGACCCATAACCTCAGAGTGATGTGAAATGGGAGGAGTGAACTGCTGACAGATTTTTTCCAGGCAGCTGGCTTCAGAGAAATAGAAAACTATAACAGAAATGGTTTTCTTGCGAAAAACTCCATAGATTAGCAGAAGACTTCTGTTTCTCTACAAAGCTGATGAAAAGACTCTAGCAGGAATTGGGAGTGTTTTAAACACCAAAGTTCCAAGTTTTTTGTCTCTATGTTGTCATGTGAACAAAGGAATGGTTGGGTAGTGGGGGAGAAGGAGGTTTTCTGGAAGTTATTCTGGTTTTCTTATTCTTGTAGTTCTGTTAAAAAACTTTCTTTATTCCTTTTAAGTCTCTTTTGCTCTTGTTCTAATGTATATCTCACAGCAAGAAATAAGTAAGTTTTCTTGTAATTTTTTAGCTACTGCTTTAAAACCATGACATTTATTTGGTGTGTTGGCCGGGAAACGAAATTAGCAAATCTAAACCACAACATTGTGCTGCACCCCAGGGCCAGGCTCTGCCTCTCTTGGCTCTGGCTGCTGCTTCCAAGCTGTCCTCTGTGATTTGGATTTGCAAGCCACCTCTCTGACCAGCTTCCACTTTGCTTGAAAAATTCAGCACCATGTTGGTGGCTGAACAAGTCCCAGAGCTGGGGAGAAGGATTTGAGATGCAATTTGCATCCCAGAGTTGTTACAGTGGGGAAAATGTCACATCCCTCCTGTGCCTGGAGCTGCTAATCTTGTTGCAAATATTGAAAACCTCTTTAGCTTCTCTCATTCTACCTAAATTTGATGACTGCTTTGATTTCACACCTCTTCCATGCAGGTTTTTCCTCTGTCCTTGGCTAGAATTGTCAGGCCTGAGAAATTTTGTTGAGCCTTGGGACAGCTCCCATCATCACTCCCTGCTCCTAATGCTGCTTTGAATTCTCTTGGGAATGTGAGCATGAGGGAAACTGGGGGGACTTTAGTGAGAGGAAAAGTGAGGCACAGAGGCTGAAGTGCAAATGCAGAGTGTGCAGGGTCACCACAGTCTGCAGTGTTGTGGGGATTTGGGCCATGCAAACAGATGTTTCTTCTCTGGGAATGGCTGATTCCTTTGGTGTGTCTCCTCTTGAAATTGCTGTGCACCAGGGCTGGTGCTGGAGCTGCAGCAGCACAAAGTTACCAGGGAGCCGTGTGGGAGCCAGTGGGAATCATTTCTTTGCTGCTTTGGATGAAAAGTTGTGACATGAATCTCAGTGTCAGGGAGGTGCCACGTTCATGCTGCTGCAGTGCCCACACACTGTGTCTGGAGACAGCTCAGGAGAAAAGGAAGAAAAGCCAGGATGAAATCCCATGTGCTACTGAACTCTATCAGAAAGTGCTTGGAGTGAAGTGTGTGAAGTGACTGGGGAGAGCTGGATAGATGGGACAGCTCTGAGCAGTGTGTGGTACATCACTGACATCCTTGCAGTGATCTTTGCACAGAGATGAAAAAGTATCAGTTTGCATGGCCTGAATCTGTGGGTCTGGAAATTCTGTGTGTTGCACAAGCTGTGCTGAGCTCACCTGGCTCTGAAATATCTGAAATATCATCTCTGCACCTTAGGCAGGAAGAGCATCAGAGTTCTGAACAGATTAGTGAAAATCAGTCATAACTCAGAAGCAAACCTTGGCAATAGACGTGTGGCAGGTGAGGAGACAAAGCTTTCATTCTTGTCCTGGGAGAATGAATTCAGCAATAAAAAATCCTCTCTCTTGGCATTAAAATACTTTAGTTTCAGCTCTGCCCCAGCCCATCAATGTCCCTGTGTGGTTGGGGGTAGGTTCTCCCCCTGTAGCTCTCTGCAGGTTGGTGCTAATTCAAGATGTTCTGGCAGGTTCCAAGGTTTTGGTGCCCGAGCAGGGAGTGCAGAACAGGGATTACAAGTGCTGACATTTGCTGGGCTAGAAAGTCCAAGGGACAAATTTGTGCCAATTAAGGTCTCCCCTTTAACTAGGAGGAACAATTGATGTTGTGCTTGTAGCAGAGTGTGGTGACAGAGGGGGTTTCCAAAGGAAATCTTGGTGCATGTGGGCCAGAGGCCCCTGTGCTGAGGCTCCCTCCAGGCTGGCTCCAGCACCTCAGGGTGCCCAGGAAGCAGGCTGCCCGCAGCCCAGTGCAGCCTCCTTAGCCCTGGGGCTAGCCAGGGAAGAGCCATGGATGAGGCTGAGCCCTGCTCCCATGTGGGATGCCATGGGACAGGGCCCACTGGGATTTGCCCCTCCAGCTACCAAGTGTGTGCAGAGAAACTGCAAGGAGAGGGTGAGCTCTGTCAGTGGGACCCCCTGTGCACAGGGAGCCCACTCCTGGGGTGGCTGTGCCAGCTCCCGCAGGGACATCCAGCCCTGGGAACCTGGAGCGAATGTAAAGCACAACTTTGCAAATGTGCCCGAGGCAAATGCAAAGAGAACTGGGGTGTGAAAAACAAAGAATGTTTATTTGTAGAAGAAAAGGAACAAGAATGAACTACACAACATATTTACATTGTAAGAATATTGGTAGCAACAACAACAAACTATAGAACCTATTTACCTAAGAACATATCTAACAAAACTACATGAAACGTATTTACAGAACACTTAAGCAAACTCCAAAACGTCTATCAGAACACAACAACTGTAAAACGTATATACAGCAGGGTGGCATCTGTGTCCGGGATGTGCCTCAGTCCTGGAAGGAAAACAAGTAGCACGGTCAGTGCAGTCAGGCATGGAGGGGTGTTCCATGTGCTGCCAGGCTGGGACACTGGCACAGTGGGACTCTGCTGCCAGAAGTGAGGCTGGCTGGGGCTGGGGGCTGTGGCCCAGGCACTGGAACAGGGCTTGTGTGGCCCAAAGCAAGCCCAGGCCAGGCCAGGGATGGCCAGCAGAATCCAGTGCATGGGCTAGCGTGTCCCTGAGCAGGGAGTGCCCAGCCCAGCCCCAGGCTGGCAGCAGGGGACCCACTCTGCCTGTGGGGAGCACCTGCCTGTTCTACTGCTGGCATCGCTCTTCATCCCAACACCATGTCCTCCTCCTCGTCTTCCATATCAATATCCATCTCCTCAATGTGCTCTTCCATGTCCACCTCCATTTCTTCCTCTCCCATCTCCTGTCCATCCACTTCCATGTCCTCTTCTGTATCCATCTGTGTATCCACTTCCATCTCTTCCTCCACCTCCTTCACATCCACCTCCATCTCCTCCTCTGTGTCTGTGCCAGCCTGCAGAGGTAGCAAAATCTCCCAGTGGGGTCCCTTTCCCACACTATCCCACAGAGCTCCAGCCCAGCCAGGCAGCTGCGGGGTGTCCACCTCCGTGGAATAGTACCATACCTTCTTTGGAGCAAATGCAGACATCCTGCAGGGATGGAGAGCAAAATGCACACAACGGGGAGCTTTTGGGACTGCTGGGGGTATGAGGGAGCAGGTGACAACAAGGTGACAGGGGTAGGCCTGGAGCAGGGTGAAGAGCGTGCTGACACAAGGAGCCAAGGGTTGTGTTGTGGCCGTTGCTGGATGCTGGAAGTTCTAGCTGGAGCGTGCACTGTGACATCAGTGCCAGGAGCCCAGGCCCAGGCTGAAGTGGACAAGGGAGATGCCAGAATGATGGAATCCCTGGGTGCTTGGGCTTGGAAGGGACCCTAAAGACCATCTTGTTCCAAGCTGAGCAATCTTCCCCCAGAACAGGTTCCTCAGAGCCCTGCTCCCAGCTGGCCTTGGATGTTGCCAAGGATGGAGCATCCCCAGCCTCTGTGCCCAGCCTGGGCCAGTGGCCCAGCAGCCTGAGTGGAAAAGAGCAGCTGCATTAGATCCAACTTCAATCTCACTCCTGCAGTTGAAAGCCTTCTCCTCTCTGTGCCCATCTTTCCTAGAGCTGCAGGGAGGCCTCCCCAGCCCCTTCTCTTTCCAGGCTGAGCATCCCCAGCCCCACATGGACAGCACTCAGATCCGTGGGGGTCGAGGCTAAAGGGTGGCAAACGGCATCAGGAAGTGAGAGATGGAAGCTTTTGGAGATGGAAGGTTTGCCTCTAAATGTAGAAAAGAAATGAAAGTGGAGGGGAAAATGGTGGGACTCTGGCTCTGTTCTAACTGGGGAAGATTTTCTTTTCCTCTTTTCTGTCGTGCTGCCCCAAGTTTTGTTGTTTGAAAGGAGGTTTGGCAAAATATTCATTGTCTTCTCCATTAATAAAAAAACCCCACAAAATTCCAGTAAAATCTGACAAAATTCCTACAAAAATCCCACACATTGCAGAAAAAATACACAAAACTGCAGAAAAAGTCCACAAAATTCCAGAAGAATTCCACAAAAAGTACTGGAAAATCCCACAATTCTTTAATTTTTCTTTAAATCCCTCAACGTTCTAGAAAAAATGCACAAAATTCCACAAAAAACCCAAGAAAATTCCGTAAATCTCCTCAAATTCCCACAAAATCGAACCAAAATCCCTCAAAATTCTTGAAATCTCCTCAAAATACCACAGAATCCCAGAAAAACTCCACAAAATTCCCTAAATCTATTCAAAATCCCAGCAAATTCCAGAACTATACCACAAAATCTCCTCCAGTTTCCACAGACGGCCAGAAATAACCCTCAATATTCCAGAAAAAAAACACAAAATTCCAGAAAAATCCTTCAAAGTTCCACAAAAATCCCACAAAAATCCCACTAAATTCCCCAAATCTTTACAAAATCCCACAAAATTCCAGAAAAAATTCCATGAAATTCCCTAAATCTCCTCAAAGTCCTTACAAAATTTCAGAAAAATCTCACGGTTTCCCAAATCACCTCAAAATTTCTCGATATTCCCTAAATTTTCTCAAAATTGCATAAAATTCAAAAAAACCCTACAAGATTCCAAAAGAATTCCACAAAAATATTGAAATTTTCTCAAAATTCTACAAAATTCCAGAAAAATTCCACAAAAATCCCAGAAAAGTCCACAAAAATCCAGGAAAATCTCAAAGAATTCCTTAAGTCCCTTCAAAATCCCACAAAATTCCACAAAAAATGTTCAAAATTCCACCAAAAATTCACAAAACTCCAGTAAAATCTGATAAAATTCTACAAAAATCTCACAGAATTCAAGAAAAATTCCACAAAATTGCAGTAAACTCTGATAAAATGACACAAAAATCCCAAGAATTCCAGAAAATCCCACGTAATTCTACAAAAATGCCACAGAATTCTTTAAATTTTCATAAAATCTACAAAAATCCAGGAAAAATCGCACAAAATACTTTACATTTTCTCAATATCCCACAAAATTCCAGAAAAAATCCACAAAATTCCATCAAAATCCAAAATAATTCCAGAGAAATTCCAGAAACTTCCACACAAATCCCACAAAATTTCCTACATTTTCTCAAAATCCCACGTCTGATGGGTTGACATTTCAGGAAACAAAGAGAGGCACCTAAGGAAGTTGAAGCTGCTGGAGGCTGAGAGGAGTTTTTCTCCTGGCCCATAAGAGGCCATTGCTGAGAAGTGCCAGCAGTTTTGACTCTGTCAAAAATCTCCAAAAATCTCACAAAATTCCACAAAATTCCCACAAAATCATTTAAATATCCTCAAAATTTCCACAAAAATCTAGAAAAATTCCCAAAATTCCATACATTTCCTCAAAATCCCATAAGATTCCACAAAAATCTTACAAAATTCCCTAAACCTTTTCAAAATCACACAAAATTATTTAAATCATCCCAAAATCCTGCAAAATTCCCAATGGATCCCACAAAATTCCACAAAACTTCTACAAAATTCCATACATCTCCTCAAAATTCCAGAAAATTCCAGAATAATCCCACAAAATTATTGAAATCTCCTCAAAATCCTCTAGAATTCCAGAAAAATTCCACAAAATTACCTAAATCTCATCAAAATCCCACAAAATTCCTGAAAAAATCCACAAAATTCCACCAAAATCCCACAAAATTTCCTACATTTTCCCAAAATCCCACGTCTGATGAGTTGACGTTTCAGGAAAGAAAGAGAAGCACCTAAGGAAGTTGAAGCTGCTGGAGGCTGAGAGGAGTTTTTCTCCTGGCCCATAAGAGGCCATTGCTGAGAAGTGCCAGCAGTTTTGCCCATTGCAAAGTGCCATCAAGCTGGGAACAGCACTTGAAGCCCTAAGGCCGGCAATTTCTCTTGGCTCTCTTTGCTTTGCGCCTTTTGAAGAGGTAGCAGGGCTCGGCTTCAGCCTCCTTCCCCCCAGGCCAGCCAAGGCCACGGGAGGGGAGCGGGGCTGGCCGCAGCTCTGCGCTTCCCGGGGAGGATGGAGACTGGCAAGTGCCAGGAGCCCCTTCTCAGAGGCTTGGCTGGGCCTTGCACAGCGGGGCTGCCGGGCCAGGCCGCTCCCTGCCTGGCCTGCACTTTGTGCCGCTGCTCAGTTTCACCACAGGCTGCCACTAAAGGCAGGGAAAGATAGCAGCTTGCAGCTTTGTGCTCAGATAATGGCCACACTCCCCACAGCAGCCATGGGGAAAAATCATCTGTGTTCCTGAATGCCAACAATTTCATCCGATTTTACTGGAATTTTGTGGGATTTTGAGGAGACTTAAAGAATTTCATGAGATTTTTCTAAGATTTTCTGGAAATTTGTTGAGATTTTGTGGGATGTTTCTAGAATTTGGTAGGGTTTTGAGAAGATTTCAGGAATTTTGTGGGATTATTCTGGAGATTTGTGGGACTTTGAGAAAATTTAAAGAATTTTCTGGGATGCTTCTGGAATTTTGTAGGATTTTTTGGAATTTTGTGAAATTTTCTGAAATTTTGTAGGATTTTGAGGAAATTTGAAGATTTTTGAGAGATTTTTCTTAGATTTTGAAAAAATTGGAGATTTTGTGAGATTTTTCTGGAATTTTGTTTGATGTTCCTGGAATTTTGTGGGATATTGAGTAGATTTTGTGGGATATTTACGGAATTTTGTGAGATTTTTCTAAGATTTGTGGGATTTTGAGGAGACTTGAAGAATTTTGAGGGATTTTTCTGGAATTTTGTAGGAATTGATGGAGATTTTGTGAGATGTTTCTAAAATTTGATAGGTATTCGAGAAGATTTAGGGAATTCTATGGGTTTTTTCAAGAAATTTGTGAGATTTTGAGGGATTTTCAGAATTTTGTGGGATTTTTCTGGAATTTTGTGGGATTTTGAGAAGATTTAGTGAATTTTGTAAGATTAGTCTGGATTTTTTTGATATTTTGAGAAAATTTTAAGAATTCAGTTGGATGTTTCTGAAATTTTTTGGCATTTTGTGTGGGATTTTGAGAAGACTTGAAGAATATTGAGGGATTTTTCTTAGATTTTGTGGAAATTTGTAGAGATTTTGTGGGATGTTTCTGGAATTTGGTTGGGTTTTGAGAAGATTTAGGGAATTTTGTGGGATTTTTCTGGAATTTTGAGGGGCTTTTCAGGAATTTTGTGGGATATTGAAGAGATTTTTTGGGATGTTTCTGGAAATTTGTGGGATTTTTGTAAGATTTTGAGGAGACTTGAAGAATTTTGAAGGATTTTTCTTAGATTTTGAGGGAATTGGTGGAGATTTTGTGGGATGTTTCTAAAATTTGGTAGGGTTTTGAGAAGATTTAGGGAATTTTGTGGGACTTTTTCTGGAATCTTGAGGGATTTTGTGGAGATGAAGAATTCTGTGGGATTTTTGTTAGATTTTGTGGAATTTTGTGGAGTGCTGGTGGGATGTTTCTCGAATTTTGTGGGATATTTTTTTCTAATGTGAAATTTTCTGCTCTTTTGTGAGATTTTGAGGAGACTTGAAGAATTTTGAGGGATTTTTCTTGAATTTTGTGGAAATCAGTGGAGATTTTGTGAGATGTTGCAGGGATTTGGTAGGGTTTTGAGAAGATTTAGGGAATTTTGTGGGATTTTTCATGAATTTTGTGGACATTTGTGGACATTTTGTGGGATGTTGCTGGAATTTTGAAGGGTTTTGAGAAGATTTAGGGATATTTTTTTATTCCTCTGTAATTTTTGGGATTTTGCTGGAATGTTGTGTTATTTTATGGAATGTTTTAGAATTTTCTGGAATTTTGTGGGATTTTGAAAAGAGTTGAAGAATTTTGAGGTATTTTTCTTAGATTTTGTGTTAATTTGTAAAGATTTTGTGGGATGTTTCCTGACTTTCGTGAAGTTTTGAGAAAATTTAAAAAATTTTTGGGGATTTTTCTGGTATTGTGTGGGGCTTTTTTTTTAATTTTGTGGAAATTTGTGGACACTTTGTGGGATGTTTGTGGAATTTTGTGGGATATTGAGGAGATTTAGGGAATTTTGTGGCATTTTCCTGGAATTTTGAGGATTTCTCTTGAATTTTGTGGGATTTGGAAGAGACTTAAAGAATTTTGAGGAATTTTTCTTAGATTTTGTGGAAATTGGTAGAGATTTGATGAGATGTTGCAGGAATTTGGTTGGGTTTTGAGAAGATTGAGGGAATTTTGTGGGATTTTTCTGGAATTTTGTGGAATTTTTCTAGAATTTTGTGGGATACTGAGGATATTTTGTGGGATTTTGGTGGGATGTTTGTGGGATTTTGAGGAGACGTGAAGATTTTTGATGGATTATCTTTGAATTTTGTGGAGATTTGTGGAGATTTCGTGGGATGTTTCTGGAATTTGATGGGGTTTTGAGAAGATTTAGGGAATTTTGTGGGACTTTTTCTAGAATCTTGAGGCATTTTGAGGAGACTTGAAGAATTTTGAGGCATTTTTTCTTAGATTTGGTGGGAGTTGGTTTAGATTTTGTGGAATGTTTCTGGAATTTGGTATGGTTCTGGGAAGATTTAGGGAATTTTGTGGGATTTTTCTTGAATTTTTTTGACATTTGTGGAGATTTTCTGGGTTGTTTCTGGAATTTTTTGGAATATTGAGATGATTTAGGCAATTTTGTAGGATTTTTTTCTGGAATATTCTAAGGCTTTTCAATAATTTCTTGGGATTTTGAGGAGCTCTGGGAATTTTTTAGGATTATTCAAATATGTTGGCATTTGTGTAGATTTTATGGGATGTTTTTTGAATTTGTTAGGGTATTGGGAAAATTTAGGGAATTTTGTAGGATTTTTCTGAAATTTTGTGGATTTTTGTGTAGGTTTTGTGGAATGTCTCTGGAATTTGGAAGGGTTTTGAAAAGATTTAGGTAATTTTTTGGGATTCTTTGGGAATTTTGTGGGATGTTTCAAGAATTTTGTGGGATTTTTCTGGAATTTTGTGGAAAATTGAGGAGTTTTTGTGAGATGTTTCATGAATTTTGTGGGATAAGGAGGATATTTAGGGAATTTTAGGGCATTTTTGTTGAATTTTTTTGACATTTGAGGACATTTTGGTGGATGTTGCTGGAATTTGGTAGACTTTTGAGAAGATTTAGGGAATTTTGTGGGATTTTTATGGGATTTTGTGGGATTTTGAAGAGAGATGAAGAATTTTGAGGGATTTTTCTGGCATTTTGTGGCATTTGTGGGGATTTTGTGGGATGTTTCTGGAATTTGGTAGGGTTTTGTGATAGATTGGCATTGAAGAAAACAAAGAGAAACACCTAAGGAAGTTCAAACTGCTGGCGGCTGATGGGAGTTTGTCTCCTCGCCAACAGCTGGCCATTTCTAAGAATTGACAGCAGTTTTAAGCACTGCAAAGTGAGATCAAGCTGTGAACAGCAGCTTAAGCCCTAAGGCTGGGAATTTCTTTGTCTCTTGGTTTGCTGGCTGTGAAAGGTAACTGAGCTCCAGCTGGCTTCCCGTCCCCGGCCCAGCCCATGCGGCCCGGGCAGGGGCTGGGCTGGGCCTGCCGCGGCTCCCGGCCGGGAGATGGGGCCTGCGGGGCTTGCCCCGGGCTCTGGCCGGGCCAGGCCGCTCCCTGGCTCGGCTGCACTTTTTGCTGCGACTGAATTCACCACAGACTGCCCAGGAAAGAAAGAAAAAGCTCTTGAGCTGCGGCAGGCTGAGACAGTGACCACACTCTCCAGAGCAGCCATGAAGAATCTTCCAGCGCACACAGCTCCAGCCGCTGCTCCGGCAGAGATCACAGAACCATCTACAAAGCCTGGGCAAGATTTTAACCTTTTCATTACCCAGATGAGACTTGCAGATTAATCCTTTTACCCAGAGAGAGAAAAAGAAAGGAATCAACATGTAAAGAGACTTTATAAACTATTAGAGACAGTAAAGAAAAGAATTAAGCTCCAGAAGAGGTGGAGAATAAGGAGATGCTTTATAAGCTGAAATATTTTTCTGTTAAAGCTATGGAGATGGACAATAGTGATCTGAAAAAAAACTCCTTTAATTCATGACAGAGTATATTGGGAGGAATGGAATGTTCAAAGGGTGGATTTTGGGCGAAAGGTGGAGTAATTGTGATACAGTGAGGTGCTGGAACAGAGCGGGGAGAAGTAATAGTTGAAGATTTGAGGCCTTGAGAGGCAAAGAGAAAACTTCTGTTTCCAGAGAAGCTCACAGAGACAGATGAAGAGAACTTTTGCCTTTGAATAACTCATCCTTAAAAATGACACCCCTAGACTCATTGACCCATACACACCTCAGAGTGATGTGAAATGGGAGGAGTGAACTGATGACAGATTTCAGGGCAGCTGGCATCAGAGAAATAGAAAACTATAACAGAAATAATTTTCTCATGAGAAACTCCATAGATTAGCAGAAGACTTCTGTTTTTCTACATGAAAAGACTCTAGCAAGAATTAGGACTGTTTTAAACACCAAAGTTCCAAGGTTTTTTGTCTCTATATTGTCATGTTAACAAGGGAATGGTTAGGTAGTGGGGGTTAAAAGGGTTGTTCTGGAAGTTTATTCTGGTGTTCTTATCCTTGTAGTTTTGTTAATAAATTTTCTTTATTTCTTTTAAGTTTTAAGCCTGTTTTGCTCTTGTTCTAATCCATATCTCACAGCAAGAAATAAGTAAGTTTTCTAGTAATTTTTTAGTTACTGCTTTAAAACCACGACATAACTTTGGTGCTCTACCTGGGAAAATGAAATTAGCAAATCTAAACCACTACACTTACTCCTGTGTGCCCGTGAGTAACCTTCCACGTGGATGGAGGAGATTGTGGACAGGACAATTGATTGCTGGATTGCCATTTGGCTTCACTGCCACTCAGTTGAACATGGTCCTTATCTAAGAAGGACTTCCAAGAAATGGGTAGGAGTTTTGGCTGTGAGAGGAGCAGAAAGCACATTTTCTACAGCAAATTGCCAGCTGATGCAGTTTCCCTGCCAAAATAGTGATTGCCATTCATCTTCCTGGGAAGAAGGTGAAGACCCATTCAGAGATGACAGGTTCAGCTGGCCTGTGGCTTTGTGTACCTCATTTCACATGTCCAATTTCAAGGGCCACTAAAAGAGGCTCATGTTTGCCTTGCTACCCAGAAGTGCTGTAGGTATTTCCAGGAGAAAAAGAAAAAAATCGCTGTCCTGTGGTGTGGTAGAAATGCCAGCACAATTGTGACTCTGTGAGCAAAGAGAGCCAGTGCTTTTTGGGGCTGCAGCAGCTGAGAGTGTGGCAGAGCGGTTTTGATATTCTCTTTAGAGTCCTGAAAGCATTGTTCCCAAAACAATCCACAACTTTGCAAATGTGCCCGAAGCAAATGCAAAGAGACCTGGGGTGTGAAAAACAAAGAATGTTTATTGGTAGAAGAAAAGGAAAAAGAATGAACAACATATTTACATTGTAAGAATATTGGTAACAACAACAACAAACTATAGAACCTATTTACCTAAGAACATATCTAAGAAAACTACATGAAACGTATTTACAGAACACTACAGCAAACCCTAAAACATCTATCAGAACACAACAACTGTAAAACGTATATACAGCAGGGTGGCATCTGTGTCCGGGATGTGCCTCAGTCCTGGAAGAAAAACAAGTAGCACGGTCAGTGCAGTCAGGCATGGAGGGGTGTTCCATGTGCTGCCAGGCTGGGACACTGGCACAGTGGGACTCTGCTGCCAGAAGTGAGGCTGGCTGGGGCTGGGGGCTGTGGCCCAGGCACTGGAACAGGGCTTGTGTGGCCCAAAGCAAGCCCAGGCCAGGCCAGGGATGGCCAGCAGAATCCAGTGCATGGGCTAGCGTGTCCCTGAGCAGGGAGTGCCCAGCCCAGCCCCAGGCTGGCAGCAGGGGACCCACTCTGCCTGTGGGGAGCACCTGCCTGTTCTGCTGCTGGCATCGCTCTTCATCCCAACACCATGTCCTCCTCCTCGTCTTCCATATCAATATCCATCTCCTCAATGTGCTCTTCCATGTCCACCTCCATTTCTTCCTCTCCCATCTCCTGTCCATCCACTTCCATGTCCTCTTCTGTATCCATCTGTGTATCCACTTCCATCTCTTCCTCCACCTCCTTCACATCCACCTCCATCTCCTCCTCTGTGTCTGTGCCAGCCTGCAGAGGTAGCAAAATCTCCCAGTGGGTCCCTTTCCCACACTATCCCACAGAGCTCCAGCCCAGCCAGGCAGCTGCAGGCTGTCCACCTCCGTGGAATAGTACCATACCTTCTTTGGAGCAAATGCAGACATCCTGCAGGGATGGAGAGCAAAATGCACACACTGGGGAGCTTTTGGGACTGCTGGGGGTATGAGGGAGCAGGTGACAACAAGGTGACAGGGGTAGGCCTGGAGCAGGGTGAAGAGCGTGCTGACACAAGGAGCCAAGGGTTGTGTTGTGGCCGTTGCTGGATGCTGGAAGTTCTAGCTGGAGCGTGCACTGTGACATCAGTGCCAGGAGCCCAGGCCCAGGCTGAAGTGGACAAGGGAGATGCTAGAATGATGGAATCCCTGGGTGCTTGGGCTTGGAAGGGACCCTAAAGACCATCTTGTTCCAAGCTGAGCAATCTTCCCCCAGAACAGGTTGCTCAGAGCCCTGCTCCCAGCTGGCCTTGGATGTTGCCAAGGATGGAGCATCCCCAGCCTCTGTGCCCAGCCTGGGCCAGTGGCCCAGCAGCCTGAGTGGAAAAGAGCAGCTGCATTAGATCCAACTTCAATCTCACTCCTGCAGTTGAAAGCCTTCTCCTCTCTGTGCCCATCTTTCCTAGAGCTGCAGGGAGGCCTCCCCAGCCCCTTCTCTTTCCAGGCTGAGCATCCCCAGCCCCACATGGACAGCACTCAGATCCGTGGGGGTCGAGGCTAAAGGGTGGCAAACGGCATCAGGAAGTGAGAGATGGAAGCTTTTGGAGATGGAAGGTTTGCCTCTAAATGGAGAAAAGAAATGAAAGTGGAGGGGAAAATGGTGGGACTCCGGCTCTGTTCTGACTGGCGAAGATTTTCTTTTCTTCTTTTCTGTCGTGCTGCCCCAAGTTTTGTTGTTTGAAAGGAGGTTTGGCAAAATATTCATTGTCTTCTCCATTAATAAAAAAATCCCACAAAATTCCAGTTAAATCTGACAAAATTCCTACAAAAATCCCACAAAATGGCACAAAAATCCCACAAAATTCCCTAAACTTCGTTAAAATCCCACAAATTGCAGAAAAAAATCCACAAAATTGCAGAAAAAATCCACAAAATTCCAGAAGAATTCCACAAAAATTAAGGAAAAATCCCATCATTCTTTAATTTTTCTTTAAATCCCACAAAATTCTAGAAAAAAATGCACAAACTTCCACAAAAAAACCAACAAAATTCCCTAAATCTTTTCAAATTCCCACGTCCAAGAAAAATCCCTCAAAATTCTTGACATCTCCTGAAAATCCCACAAAATTTCAGAAAATTCCACAAAATTCCTGAAAACTTTCAAAAATTCCACAAATACTCCACAAAATTCTGCAAAAAGCTTTAATTAAATTCTCTAAATTACCTCAAATTCCCACAAAATTGCAGAAAAGCTCCACAAAATTCCCTAAATCTACTCAAAATCCCACCAAATTCCAGAACTATACCACAAAATCTCCTCCAGTTTTCAAAGACAGCCAGAAATAACCCTCAAAATTCCAGAAAAAATCTACAAAATTCCATAAAAATCCATCAAAGTTCCACAAAAATCCCACAAAAATCCCACTAACTTCCTCAAATCCTTACAAAATCCCACAAAATTTCAGAAAAATCCCACAGTTTCCGAAATTGCCTCAAATTTCCTCGAAATACCCTAAATTTTCTCAAAATTGCATAGAATTCAAAAAAACCCTACAAAATTCCACAAGAATTCCTTGAAAATATTTAAATTTTCTCAAAATTCCACAAAATTCCAGAAAAATTACACAAAAATCCCACAAAAGTCCACAAAAATCCAGGAAAATCTCACAGAATTCCTTAAGTCTCTTCAAATTCCGACAAAATTCCACAAAAATTGTTCAAAATTCCACAAAAAAATCCACAAAATTGCAGTAAAATCTGACAGAATTACACAAAAATCTCACAGAATTCAAGAAAAATTTTACAAAATTGCAGCAAAATCTGATAAAATGACACCAAAATCCCAAGAATTCCACAAAAATCCCATGTAATTCTACAAAAATGCCACAGAATTCTTCAAATTTTCATAAAATCTACAAAAATCCAGAAAAAAATCCCACAAAATACTTTACGTGTTCTCAAAATCCCACAAAATTCCAGAAAAAATCCCATAAGATTCCACAAAAATCTTAAAAAATTCTCTAAACCTCTTCAAAATCCCACAAAATTATTTGAATCTTCCCAAAATCTTGCAGGATTCCAGATAAATCCCACAAAATTTCCACAAAATTCCATACATCTCCTCAAAATTCAAGAAAACTCCAGAATAATTCTACAAAATTATTTAAATCTCCTCAAAATCCCTCAGAATTCCAGAAAAATTCCACAAAATTACCTAAATCTCATCAAAATCCCCAAAAATTCCAGAGTAATTACAGAAACCTCCACAAAAATCCCACAGAATATCCTACATTTTCCCAAAATCCCATGTCTGATGGGTTGACATTTCAGAAAACAAAGAGAAACACCTAAGGAAGTTGAAGCTGCTGGAGGCTGAGAGGAGTTTTTCTCCTGGCCCATAAGAGGCCATTGCTGAGAAGTGCCAGCAGTTTTGCCCATTGCAAAGTGCCATCAAGCTGGGAACAGCACTTAAGCCCTAAGGCTGGGAATTTCTTTGTCTCTTGGTTTGCTGGCTGTGAAAGGTAACTGAGCTCCAGCTGGCTTCCCGTCCCCGGCCCAGCCCATGCGGCCTGGGCAGGGGCTGGGCTGGGCCTGCCGCGGCTCCCGGCCGGGAGATGGGGCCTGCGGGGCTTGCCCCGGGCTCTGGCCGGGCCAGGCCGCTCCCTGGCTCGGCTGCACTTTTTGCTGCGACTGAATTCACCACAGACTGCCCAGGAAAGAAAGAAAAAGCTCCTGAGCTGCGGCGGGCTGAGACAGTGACCACACTCTCCAGAGCAGCCATGAAGAATCTTCCAGCGCACACAGCTCCAGCCGCTGCTCCGGCAGAGATCACAGAACCATCTACAAAGCCTGGGCAAGATTTTAACCTTTTCATTACCCAGATGAGACTTGCAGATTAATCCTTTTACCCAGAGAGAGAAAAAGAGAGGAATCAACATGTAAAGAGACTTTATAAACTATCAGAGACAGTAAAGAAAAGAATTAAGCTTCAGAAGAGGTAGAGAATAAGGAGATGCTTTAATTAAGCTGAAATATTTTTCTGTTAAAGCTATGGAGATGGACAATAGTGTTCTGAAAAAAACTCCTTTAATTCATGACAGAGTATATTGGGAGGAATGGAGTGTTCCAAGTGTGGATTTTCAGCAAGAGGTGGAGTAATTGTGATACAGTGAGGTGCTGGAACAGAGCGGGGAGAAGTAATAGTTGAAGATTTGCAGCCTTGAGAGGCAAAGAGCAAACTTCTGTTTCCAGGGAAGCTCACAGAGACAGATGAAGAGAACTTTTGCCTTTGAATAACTCATCCTTAAAAATGACATCCCTTGACTCATTGACCCATACACACCTAAGAGTGATGTGAAATGGGAGGAGTGAACTGCTGACAGATTTCTGGGCAGCTGGCATCAGAGAAATAGAAAACTATAACAGAAATGGTTTTCCTGTGAAAAACTCCATAGATTAGCAGAAGACTTCTTTTACTATACAAAGTCTGATGAAAAGACTCTAACAGGAATTGGGACTGTTTTAAACACCAAAGTTCCAAGGTTTTTTGTCTCTATGTTGCCATGTGAACAAGAGAATGGTTGGGTAGTGGGGGATAAAAGTGTGTTCTGGAAGTTTATTCTGGTGTTCTTATTCTTGTAGTTTTATTAATAAACTTTATTTATTCCTTTGAAGTTTTAAGCCTGTTTTGCTCTTGTTCTAATCCCTATCTCACAGCAAAAAGTAACTACGTTTTCTAGTAGTTATTTAATTTCAGCTTTAAAACCATGTCAATGTCTCATCAAAATCCCACGAAATTCCACAAAAATCCACAAAATTCTACAAACATCCCAGAAAATCTCCACCAATTTCCACAAAAACTAAGAAGAATCCCTCAAATTCTTCAAATCTCCTCAAAATCCCACAGGATTCCTGAAAATTCCACAACATGCTAAAAAAATAGCACAAAATTCCGGAAATCTTCTCAAAACCCTACCAAATTCCTGCAATTTCTCACAAAATGTCCACAAATTTCCACAATAACCCTCAAAATTCTTAAAAAGACCCATAAAAGTTAAAAAAATATCCCACAAAATTCCCTAAATCTTTTCAAAACCCTGCCAAATAACAGCAACATCCCACAAAATGTCCACAAACGTCCACAAATGTCCACACAATTTTGGAAAAATCCCACAAATTTCCCTAAATCTTTTCAATATCCCTCAAAATTCTAGAAACATCTCACAAAATCTCTACAAATTTCCACAAAATTCCAGAAAAATCTCTCAAAATTCTTCATTTCCTCTAAATCCCACAAAATTCTTGACAAGCCCCACAAAATTCCCGGTAAATCCCACAAAATTCCCTAAATTTTCTAAATACCTATCAAATTTTAGAAACATCTCACAAAATCTCCACCAATTCCTATAAAATTTCAGAGAAATCCCTCAAAATTCTTCTAGTCTCCTCTAAATCCCACAAAATTCCTTAAAATCCCCACTGAATTCCAGAAAAATCCCATAAAATTCCCTAAATCTTCTCACAACACTACCAAATTCCAGAAACATCCCACAAAATCTACACAAATCTCCACAAAAATTCAAAAACCATCCCACAAAATTTTTAAAATTTTCTCAATATCCCCCAAATTCCAGAAACATCCCACAATATTCCCTAAATCTTCTCAAAATTCTACCAAATTCCAGAAATATCCCAGAAAATCTCCACACATTTCCACAAAATTCTATAAAAATCCCTCAGAATGCTTCAAGTCTCCTCAAAACCTCACAAAATTCTTAAAAAGCCCCACAAAATTCCAGGAAAATTCCACAAAATTTACTAAATCTTCTCAAAACCTTACGGAACTCCAGAAATATCCCACAAAATGTCCTCAAATGACCACCAAATTCAAGAAAAATCCCACAAAATTCACTAAATCTTCTCATTATTTCAGAAAATTCCTGAAATATACAACAAAATCTCCTCAAATTCCCACAAAATCCCCTAAATCTTCTCAAAACCCTACCAAATTCCAGAGACATCCCAAAAAATCTAAACCAACTCCTACAAAATCTAAGAAAAGTCCTTCAAAATTTTTCAAGTCTCCTCAAAATTCCACAAAATTCTTTAAAAGCCCCACAAAATTCCAGGAAAATCCCACAAAATTCCCTATACATTTTCAAAACCCTAACAGATTCCAGAAACATCTCACAAAATCTACACAAATGTCCACAAAATTCCAGAAAAATCACACAAAATTTCCACAGCTCCTAAAAATCCCACAAAATTCTTGAAAAGCCTTAGAATATTCCAGAAAAATAATCCCACAAAATTCCCTAAATGTTATTAAAACCCCACAAAAATCCAGAAACATCCCACAAAATGTCCTCAAATGTCCACAGAATTCCAGAAAAATCCCGCAAAATCACCTTCAATTCCCACAAAATCTAAGAAAAGTCGCACAAAATTCTTCAAGTCTCCTCAAAATCCCACAAAATTCCAGAAACATCTCACAAAACCTCCACCAATTCCCCCAAAATCTAAGATAAATCCCTCAAACTTCTTCAAATTTCCTCAAAATCCCACAAAATTCCAGAAATTTTCACAAAATTCAAAAAAACCCCACCAAATTCCAGAAACATCCCAGAAAATTCTTTAAATTTTCTCAAAATCCAACTAAATTCCAGAATAATACCACAAAATTCCCACAATCTTCTCAAAACCCTACCAAATTCTAGAAACATCCCACAAAAGCTCAACAAATTTCCACAAAATCTAAGAAAAATCTCATAAAATTCTTCAAGTCTCCTTTTAAAATCCCTCAAAATTCCAGAGAATCCCACAAAATTCCAGTAAAATCGGATGAAATTGTTGGCATTCAGGAACACAGATGATTTTTCCCCATGGCTGCTGTGGGGAGTGTGGCCATTATCTGAGCACAAAGCTGCAAGCTGCTATCTTTCCCTGCCTTTAGTGGCAGCCTGTGGTGAAACTGAGCAGCGGCACAAAGTGCAGGCCAGGCAGGGAGCGGCCTGGCCCGGCAGCCCCGCTGTGCAAGGCCCAGCCAAGCCTCTGAGAAGGGGCTCCTGGCACTTGCCAGTCTCCATCCTCCCCGGGAAGCGCAGAGCTGCGGCCAGCCCCGCTCCCCTCCCGTGGCCTTGGCTGGCCTGGGGGGAAGGAGGCTGAAGCCGAGCCCTGCTACCTCTTCAAAAGGCGCAAAGCAAAGAGAGCCAAGAGAAATTGCCGGCCTTAGGGCTTCAAGTGCTGTTCCCAGCTTGATGGCACTTTGCAATGGGCAAAACTGCTGGCACTTCTCAGCAATGGCCTCTTATGGGCCAGGAGAAAAACTCCTCTCAGCCTCCAGCAGCTTCAACTTCCTTAGGTGTTTGTTTTTTGAAATGTCAGTCCATCACACGTGACATTTTGAGAAAATGTAGGAAATTTTGTGGGAATTTTGTGGAAGTTTCTGGAATTTCTCTGGAATTTTGTGGGATTTTTGTGGAATTTTGTGTATTTTTTGTGGAATTTTGCGGGATATTGCAGAGATTTATGGAATTTTGTGGAAGTTTTGTGGAATTTTGTGGGATTTTGAGGTGGTTTAGGGAATTTTGTGGAGTTTTTCTGGAATTTTGTTGGACTTTGAGATAATTTACAGAATTTAGTTAAGGTTTTTTGTAGGGTGCATTTTATGGACTATTTGTGGAATTTTTCAAAGTTTTCAGGAATTTTGTGGAATTTTCTGAAATTTAGTGGGATTTTGAGGAGATTTCAAGAATTTTGAGGGAATTTGTTGGATGTTGTGGGAATTTGAAGAGATTTAGGGAATTTTGTTGGGTTTTTTGTGGAATTTTGTGCACTTTTTCAAGAATTCTGCAGGATTTAAAGAAAAATTAAAGCATTATGGGGTTTTTCCAGTACTTTTGGTGGAATTCTTCTGCAATTTTGTGGATTTTTGTGGAATTTGTGGGATTTAAACAAAATTTAGGGAATTTTGTGGTGTTTTTCTGCCATTTTGTGGGATTTTTGTGGGAATTTTGTCAGATTTTGCTGGAATTTTGTGCGATTTTTTTATTAATGGAGAAGACAATGAATATTTTGCCAAACCTCCTTTCAAACAACAAAACTTGGGGCAGCACGACAGAAAAGAAGAGAAGAAAATCTTCCCCAGTTAGAACAGAGCCAGAGTCCCACCATTTTCCCCTCCACTTTCATTTCTTTTCTACATTTAGAGGCAAACCTTCCATCTCCAAAAGCTTCCATCTCTCACTTCCTGATGCCGTTTGCCACCCTTTAGCCTCGACCCCCACGGATCTGAGTGCTGTCCATGTGGGGCTGGGGATGCTCAGCCTGGAAAGAGAAGGGGCTGGGGAGGCCTCCCTGCAGCTCTAGGAAAGATGGGCACAGAGAGGAGAAGGCTTTCAACTGCAGGAGTGAGATTGAAGTTGGATCTAATGCAGCTGCTCTTTTCCACTCAGGCTGCTGGGCCACTGGCCCAGGCTGGGCACAGAGGCTGGGGATGCTCCATCCTTGGCAACATCCAAGGCCAGCTGGGAGCAGGGCTCTGAGCAACCTGTTCTGGGGGAAGATTGCTCAGCTTGGAACAAGATGGTCTTTAGGGTCCCTTCCAAGCCCAAGCACCCAGGGATTCCATCATTCTAGCATCTCCCTTGTCCACTTCAGCCTGGGCCTGGGCTCCTGGCACTGATGTCACAGTGCACGCTCCAGCTAGAACTTCCAGCATCCAGCAACGGCCACAACACAACCCTTGGCTCCTTGTGTCAGCACGCTCTTCACCCTGCTCCAGGCCTACCCCTGTCACCTTGCTGTCACCTGCTCCCTCATACCCCCAGCAGTCCCAAAAGCTCCCCGTTGAGTGCATTTTGCTCTCCATCCCTGCAGGATGTCTGCATTTGCTCCAAAGAAGGTATGGTACCATTCCACAGAGGTGGACACCCCACAGCTGCCTGGCTGGGCTGGAGCTCTGTGGGATAGTGTGGGAAAGGGACCCCACTGGGAGATTTTGCTACCTCTGCAGGCTGGCACAGACACAGAGGAGGAGATGGAGGTGGATGTGAAGGAGGTGGAGGAAGAGATGGAAGTGGATACACAGATGGATACAGAAGAGGAAATGGAAGTGGATGGACAGGAGACGGGAGAGGAAGAAATGGAGGTGGACATGGAAGAGCACATTGAGGAGATGGATATTGATATGGAAGATGAGGAGGAGGACATGGTGTTGGGATAAAGAGCGATGCCAGCAGCAGAACAGGCAGGTGCTCCCCACAGGCAGAGTGGGTCCCCTGCTGCCAGCCTGGGGCTGGGCTGGGCACTCCCTGCTCAGGGACATGCTAGCCCATGCACTGGATTCTGCTGGCCATCCCTGGCCTGGCCTGGGCTTGCTTTGGGCCACACAAGCCCTGTTCCAGTGCCTGGGCCACAGCCCCCAGCCCCAGCCAGCCTCACTTCTGGCAGCAGAGTCCCACTGTGCCAGTGTCCCAGCCTGGCAGCACATGGAACACCCCTCCATGCCTGACTGCACTGACCGTGCTACTTGTTTTTCTTCCAGGACTGAGGCACATCCCGGACACAGATGCCACCCTGCTGTATATACGTTTTACAGTTGTTGTGTTCTGATAGATGTTTTAGAGTTTGCTTAAGTGTTCTGTAAATAAGTTTCATGTAGTTTTGTTAGATATGTTCTTAGGTAAATAGGTTCTATAGTTTATTGTTGTTGTTACCAATATTCTTACAATGTAAATATGTTGTGTAGTTCATTCTTGTTCCTTTTCTTCTACCAATAAACATTCTTTGCAAAACCCCAGTTCTCTTTGCATTTGCCTCGGGCACATTTGCAAAGTTGTGCTTTCCACTCGCTCCAGGTTCCCAGGGCTGGATGTCCCTGCAGGAGCTGGCACAGCCACCCCAGGAGTGGGCTCCCTGTGCACAGGGGGTCCCACTGACAGAGCTCACCCTCTCCTTGCAGTTTCTCTGCACACACTTGATAGCTGGAGGGGCAAATCCCAGTGGGCCCTGTCCCATGGCATCCCACATGGGAGCAGGGCTCAGCCTCATCCATGGCTCTTCCCTGGCTAGCCCCAGGGCTAAGGAGGCTGCACTGGGCTGCGGGCAGCCTGCTTCCTGGGCACCCTGAGGGGCTGGAGCCAGCCTGGAGGGAGCCTCAGCACAGGGGCCTCTGGACCACATGCACCAAGATTTCCTTTGGAAACCCCCTCTCTCACCACACTCTGCTACAAGCACAACATCAATTGTTCCTCCTAGTTAAAGGGGAGACCTTAATTGGCACAAATTTGTCCCTTGGACTTTCTAGCCCAGCAAATGTCAGCACTTGTAATCCCTGTTCTGCACTCCCTGCTTGGGCACCAAAACATTGGAACCTGCCAGAACATCTTGAATTAGCACCAACCTGCAGAGAGCTACAGGGGGAGAACCTACCCCCAACCACACAGGGACATTGATGGGCTGGGGCAGAGCTGAAACTAAAGTATTTTAATGCCAAGAGAGAGGACTTTTTATTGCTGAATTCATTCTCCCAGGACAAGAATGAAAGCTTTCAGTCTCACCTGCCACACACGTCTATTGCCAAGGTTTGCTTCTGGGTTATGACAGATTTTTATTCATCTCTTCAGAACTCTGATGCTCTTCCTGCCCTAGGTGCAGAGATGATATTTCAGCTATTTCAGAGCCAGATGAGCTCAGCACAGCTTGTGCAACACGCAGAATTTCCAGACCCAGAGAATACAGAGATTCAGGCCATGCAAACTGATACTTTTTCATCTCTGTGCAAAGATCACTGCAAGGATGTCAGTGATGTGCCACACACTGCTCACAGCTCTCCCTTCTATCCAGCTCTCCCCAGTCACTTCACACACTACACTCCAAGCACTTTCTGATAGAGTTCAGTAGCACATGGGATTTCATCCTGGCCTTTCTTCCTTTTCTCCTGAGCTGTCTCCAGACACAGTGTGTGGGCACTGCAGCAGCATGAACGTGGCACCTCCCTGACACTGAGATTCATGTCACAACTTTTCATCCAAAGCAGCAAAGAAATGATTCCCACTGGCTCCCACACGGCTCCCTGGTAACTTTGTGCTGCTGCAGCTCCAGCACCAGCCCTGGTGCACAGCAATTTCAGGAGGAGACACACCAAAGGAATCAGCCATTCCCAGAGAAGAAACATCTGTTTGCATGGCCCAAATCCCCACAACACTGCAGACTGTGCTGACCCTGCACACTCTGCATTTGCACTTCAGCCTCTGTGCCTCACTTTTCCTCTCACTAAAGTCCCCCCAGTTTCCCTCATGCTCACATTCCCAAGAGAATTCAAAGCAGCATTAGGAGCAGGGATAGATGATGGGAGCTGTCCCAAGGCTCAACAAAATTTCTCAGGCCTGACAATTCTAGCCAAGGACAGAGGAAAAACCTGCATGAAAGAGGTGTGAAATCAAAGCAGTCATCAAATTTAGGTAGAATGAGAGAAGCTAAAGAGGTTTTCAATATTTGCAACAAGATTAGCAGCTCCAGGCACAGGAGGGATGCGACATTTTCCCCACTGTAACAACTCTGGGATGCAAATTGCATCTCAAATCCTTCTCCCCAGCTCTGGGACTTGTTCAGCCCCCACCATGGTGCTGAATTTTTCAAGCAAAGTGGAAGCTGGTCAGAGAGGTGGCTTGCAAATCCAAATCACAGAGGACAGCTTGGAAGCAGCAGCCAGAGCCAAGAGAGGCAGAGCCTGGCCCTGGGGTGCAGCACAATGTTGTGGTTTAGATTTGCTAATTTCGTTTCCCGGCCAACGCACCAAATAAATGTCATGGTTTTAAAGCAGTAGCTAAAAAATTACAAGAAAACTTACTTATTTCTTGCTGTGAGATATACATTAGAACAAGAGCAAAAGAGACTTAAAAGGAATAAAGAAAGTTTTTTAACAGAACTACAAGAATAAGAAAACCAGAATAACTTCCAGAAAACCTCTTTCTCCCCCACTACCCAACCATTCCTTTGTTCACATGACAACATAGAGACAAAAAACTTGGAACTTTGGTGTTTAAAACACTCCAAATTCCTGCTAGAGTCTTTTCATCAGCTTTATAGAGAAACAGAAGTCTTCTGCTAATCTATGGAGTTTTTCACAAGAAAACCATTTCTGTTATAGCTTTCTATTTCTCTGATGCCAGCTGCCTGGAAAAAATCTGTCAGCAGTTCACTCCTCCCATTTCACATCACTCTGAGGTGTGTTAAGGGTCAAATGAGTCTTGGGATGTCATTTTTAAGGATGAGTTATTCAAAGGCAAAAGTTCTCTTCATCTGTCTCTGTGAGCCTCCCTGGAACGAGAAGTTTTCTCTTTGCCTCTCAAAAGGCCACAAATCTTCAACTATTACTTCTCCCTCTGTTTCAGTATCTCACAGCATCACAATCGCTTCACTATTTGCTCAAAATCCACACTTTGAACACTCCATTCCTCCCAATATACTCTGTCATGAATTAAAGGAGCTCTTTTTCAGAACACTATTGTCCATCTCCATAGCTTTAACAGAAAAATATTTCAGTTTAATTGAAGCATCTCCTTATTCTCTCTTCCGCATCTAAAACTTAACTCCTTTCATCACAGTTTTTGATGGTTTTATGATGTCGTCTTTATGTTGATTGTCTGTCTCTCTCTGTCTCTCTGGGAAAAAGGAGTAATCTGTATGTTTTATCCAGGTAGTAAAAGAGTTAAAGTCTTGGAAAGCTGCAGATGTTGATGGTGTCAGGTTTCAGTTCAGCAGCAGAAACTGCAAACCAAGCCAGGCCGGCCGGCTCCGTTTCTCCCCCCCCGCCCTCTGCGGCCTTGTCCGGCCTGGAGGGGGGAGGAGGCCGAGACAGAGCCTGTTACCTTGTCAGAAGCCAGAAACCAAAGAGAACAAGAGAGCTGTCATAGGGTAGCTTTACTTTTAAGACAGCTTAGAAAGAAGAGAAGTTGAAGCTGCTAGTGGCTGATGGGAGTTTTTCCTCCTGACCAATTATCAGTCATTGACAGCAGATCTGACTATTAAAAAGTGAATTCAACTTGTAAACACCCCCTTAAGAAGTACAGACAGAATTCTCTTATTCTCTTTGGTTTCCGGCTTCTGAGGAGGTAACAAGGCTCTGTCTCAGCCTCCTCCCCCCCTCTCCAGGCCGACAAGGCCTCGGGGTGGAAGAGGGGAGGGGGAAGAGAAGCAGCGCTCGTCAGCCGAGCTTGGTTTTCAGTTTTAGCTGCTAGACTGAAACTTAACACCATGAACTCTTGCAGTTTTCCTAAAGCTTTTAATTCTTTTACTACCTGGATAAACGTACAGATTACTCCTTTTGTCAGAAAAACAGAGAGAGACAATCAACATAGAGAAGACATCATAGAACCACCAAAAACAGTGAAGAAAAGAGTTAAGTTTAAATAAGAAAGAGAGAATAAGGAGATGCTTTACAGCTGAAATATCTTTCTGTTAAAGCTATGGAGATAGACAATAATAGTATAAAAAGACTCCTTTAATTCATGATAAGAGTATTGGGAGGGATAAGATATTCAAAGTGTAACTTTTGAGCAGAAGAGAGAGAGAGTACTTGTGATACTGTGAGTCGCTGGAATTGAGTTAAGTGAAGATTTTGAAGCTTTGAGGAGCAAAGAGAAAACTGTTTTCCAGGAAGGCTCACAGAGACAGATGAAGAAGACTTCTGCCTTTGAATGACTTATCCTTAAAAATAAAATCCCTAAGCTCAGTGACCCATACACACCTCGGAGATGTGAAATGGGAGGAGAAGATCTAATGACAGATTTCCGGGCAGCTGGCATTAGAGAAATAGAAAACTATGACAAAAAATAGTTTTCTTGTGAGAAACTCCGTAAGTTAACAGAAAGAGACTTCTGTTTCTCTACAAAGACTGATGAAAAGACTGTAGCAAGAATTAAGACTGTTTTTAACCACCAAAGTCCTAAAGTTATTTGTCTCTATGTTGTCATGCGTACAGAAGAATAGTTAAGATGTGAAAGATAAGGGGGTTTTCTGAAAGTTTATTCTGGTGTTCTTATTCTTGTAGTTTGTTAATAAACTGTCTTTATTCCTTTTAAGTTTTAAGCCTGTTTTGCTCTTGTTCTAATCCATATCTCACAACAAGAAATAAGTAATTTTTTACTTACTGGTTTAAAACCACGACACCTGGCAGCCTCAGTGACTGTGGATTTATTGACATCTCAGCCCTACAAGATTCCCACGGGAATTATGGGACCAGTGATAATAAATGGAAAAGCTGTGGGCGCAATAGTGTTGGGACGTTCATCTGCTAGTCTAATGGGACTGTTTATTTTACCTGGAGTAATTGATGTGGACTGTTCTGGTGAAATATATATCGTGGCATATACACTGGCACCACCAGCCAGAATTGATAAGGGACAGCGAATTGCACAACTGGTGCCACTACCACAATATACCCATCAATTGACACCATTGCAAAATCAATTACAGGGTACAGGTGGATTTGGTTCTACAGGAGGACTTACATTGCTTACCCTCGGCTTAAACACTCGACCCAAGCGAAAAGTTGTTCCCAATTATAACGGAGAATCCCACCAATTAGAAGGACTATTGGATACTGGGACAGACTCAAGTATTGTTGCTCCACAGTATTGGCCCCAGGAATGGCCTTTGTTGTCCAGTATGGTTACTGTTACAGGGGTGGGAGGCTTAACTTTGGCAAAAAGGTCTCCTCAAATCCATATTCAATTAGATGGGAAGGTCATCAGTTCTGTTTTGTCAATTGTTCCATTACCAGACAAGGTTCAATGTCTAATAGGGCGAGATATTTTGTCACAACTTGGTGTTATTTTGACCAATGAGCACCCTTTAGAGTAGAGGCCATTGTTTGGACTTTCCCATTCCCACTTAAATGGATAATTCAGGAACCAGTATGGGTTGAACAGTGGCATTTAAAAAGGGAAAGTCTGCAACGAGCTCATCTATTAGTGCTGGAACAATATCAACAAGGACATTTAAAGTTGTCAACAAGTCCTTGGAATGCCCCTATTTTTGTTATAAAAAAGAAATCTGGAAAATATCGATTGCAGCATGACTTACGTGCAGTAAATGAACAAATGGAGCCAATGGGGGCGCTACAACCTGGTTTACCCAATCCTGCAATGTTGCCAAAAGATTGGCCCTTGTTAATAATTGATTTAAAGGATTGTTTTTTCACTATCTCACTGCATGAACAGGATACTTGCAGATTTGCTTTTACCTTGCCCTCATTAAATCGAGCAGAACCAGACAAGAGATTTGAATGGACAGTTTTACCACAGGGTATGCGTAATTCTCCTACCTTGTGCCAGCTTTATGTTGATAATGCTTTGCAGCCACTACGTGTTCGATGGCCTACAACCATTATTTATCACTACATGGATGATATTCTTTTTGCTCAGTCACAACCTTTTGCAGATTAACAAGTTAAAGACATTCAAACACAACTACTTCAGAATGGACTGATTGTTGCACCTGAGAAAATAGAGCAGTCATCCCCATGGAAATATCTCGGGGGGACTTTAACTGAGCAGTATGTTGCCCCTCAGAAACTGTCATTGAACATGTCACTTCATACTGTTCATGATGCTCAGCGATTGCTGGGGGATTTGCAATGCCTTAAACCTGTTGTGGGTATTCCTAATGAACTTTTACAACCCTTATGACCTTTGTTAAAAGGTACTGATCCTACAGCACCTATACAGATCACCAGTGAACAACAAGAAGCTCTCAATAAAATAATGGACTGTATCCAGACAGGTGTTGTTCATAGGCCAGATCCAGACTTGGACATTAACCTTACTGTATGGTTTGGACCTCAACATCTCATCAGTGCTTTAACACAGCAACAAAAGGAAACAGGGGAGATATGGGTGTTAGAGTGGTTGTTGCCACCACTACAGCAGAGACATACCTTAATTCAAAAAATTGAAATTTTAGCAAATTTAATAAAACAAAGGTAGAAGTGATTGTGACAAATTATGGGTGCAGATCCAGCTGTAATTCAGATACCAATAAAAAAGGACACTTTAGACTGGTATTTAATTCACAGCTCCACACTGCAAGAAGCATTGCTTGACAACAGCAGTGTGGTCAGTACTGAGGAGGTGCCTCGAATACCACTACGATGGATAGGCCAGCAGAATTGGATTGAAAAGCCCAAACGATCATTTTGCCGTTACCAGGGGCATCAACGGTGTTCACTGATGCTGGAAAGAAATCTCCCACAGCTGCTGCTACATGGCAAAATTCAGAAGGACAATGGAATCATCACATTATGCCAGCTCAAAATGAGGATACATTACAAACTCTGGAATTAGTCGCTGTTGTTTGGGTTTTGGTGAAGTTTAAGGGTCCTGTTAATGTGGTAACTGATTCTTTATATGTTGCAAGAGTGAGTGAACGTATTGAAAAAGCAGACATAAAGGAAGTAAAAAACCCTCGTTTATATGAACTGTTTTTGCAGCTTCAAAGAGCAGTAAAGTTGAGGACTGCTGCCTTTGCTATTATCCATATTCGTAGCCACAAATGGGACGTGGGTTTAGGAGAAGCAAATGCTAGGGCAGATCAATTGGTTTCTTTGACACAAAATAGTCCTGTCCCACCACAGACATTAGCTAGAGAAGCTCATGCCATCTTTCATCAAAATGCAAGTGGTCTCCATCGAGAGTTTCAGATACCTTTGGAGGAGGCTCAGGCTATTGTCAAAGCATGTCCTATTTGTAGTTTTCATAATCAAGGCAGTGGATTGGGTCTTGGGGTAAACCCTAGAGGATTACAGGCTAATGGGTTGTGGCAAATGGATATTACTCATGTTGCAGAATTTGGGAGAGTTAAGTATGTACATGTCACCATTGATACTTACAGTCATTACATCTGGGCCACAGCTCAATCTGGTGAGAAAGCACAGAATATTGAGTGACATTTAGTAAGTTGTTTTGCAGTCATGGGAGTTCCACGTTCTATCAAAACAGACAATGGGCCTGCTTATTGTAGTAGTAGAATTAAGCAGGTGATGCAATCATGGGGAATCAGACACATAACAGGGATTCCACATTCCCCCACAAGTCAGGCAATAGTAGAACGAGCTAATGGTACTTTAAAGCAATATCTGAACAAATTTAGAGAGATCAAAGATCCACAAGAATGATTATTGCATTGTTTGTTTAAAATTTTCTGTGTATTTTCGGAAACAGTGATTTGCCTGCAGCAATACGTCATAGTGCACCTAAAGCAGAGAAAACTCAAAGTCCAATATGGGTTCGCTATAAGGATCCAAAAACAGGACTGTGGGGAGGTTCCAGCAAAGTACTGTATTGGGGACGTGGTTATCTTTGTGTGTCTACCCCCACAGGGCCTGTCTGGGTGCCGAGCCGATGGACTAAACCTGCTGATCCCAGGGATTTACCTGCAGCTGATCCAGAAAATTCTGCAGATACTTCTCGCTCTCTGCCAGCAACATAGAGACGGGATCTGATGAACTCTCACATGCAAATCTTGTGTACAGTACCAGAGTGTGAATGTTATCCTTTTGTATGTTACATTTGTAAAGTGTGTAAAGAAAAGTGGTGGGCACATTCTAAGTGGGGTCGATCCCCAAGAGGGATTTGTACAGAGTGTTACAACTTTGAAAGAAATTTCATTGAGGTTGCATTACAGGAAGGTATACAAACAGGACAATTTGAAAAAGGATCTGATAGATGGTGGGAGATTTTTGCTTTTGGGATAAACCCAGAAAATTATTGTTATCATCCTAATACCCCTTTGCCATATATTATTGAAATAACCACAATACGCTGTCGTAAAACACTTACACAGGTCAGGTGTGATATTCCAGGGGTAAAAAATAAAAATTGGGAGCAATTCTTAAAACGGCAGTCTCGAGAGAAAGGGTCTTTCCCTGAAAGTTATCCCTGCTGCTGAGAAGATGGAACAGCCCGTGGTTTGAAGCAACTGAATCGACGGGCGAGGCAGAGGGGTAAAAGAAAAGGGAAGCAAGATCTCACATGGGATCCAGCCAAGATGCTGGCTGAACTGCCACAATCTTTTTAAAGTCCTTAAGAGACTATCTCTGATTCGGTTGTTGTAGTGGTTTACCATGATAAAGGGAAATGAAGGGCTCTTGATTGACATTGATGAAAGACAAAATATGTGGATAATGTGGGCCAATCAAACTGGACAAGATAATTTTTGCCTTTCAGTGGTTACCCCTTCAGATCCTTTTCGAACTTGTTTAGTGGGTGCACCTTTAGAGGATTCACTCAATGCCAAAATGTTTAAAAAATGGACAAAGAATTGGAAAATGCCCAAGGAAGCAAACAAAACATTATGTGAAATCCCATCAGGTAAATTCACGATCAATATCTGTGACACAAGTTTAATCCCAGCAAATCCCATTGGTGCTCAAATTTGGTACATTGCTACAGGTTTAAATGTTACCGGGTCAGAATCACAAGAGTTAAGACTGTTAGGCTCAGCCCCTAGCAATTATTGTTTAACTTTTGTCAATTGGGCTAGGAACAATCATGCAAAAAGGTCTCATGGGCCAAATGGTACAAATGTTTCTCCACAAAATTTGCTGTATTTGCAAAATAATGATGCATACTGTGGCAATTGGTCTCACAAGGTAAATTCTAGCAGTTCACCTCTACAATTACCACCTGGTATTTTTCTAATCTGTGGAGATCGCGTATGGCAAAGGACTGCCAGCAAACATTTATGGAGGGCCTTGTTATTTTGGGAAATTGACATTGTTTGCACCCACTATACAGCAACTATTAGGAGCCAATAGAACCAGGTTACGAACAAAGAGAAGTGTGTTCCAATTTGGGCCAGAATGCAAGGATCAGGTTGAACTTTGGGAACGTCCTACAGTGATTGTGTCATCTATTTTTACACCTGGAGTATCTAGTGATCAAGCCTTAACACAGTTACGACGACTGGCATGTTGGACAGGAAAACAGTTTAATATTACATCAAAGGTTTTGTCTGATTTGCTTTTGGATATGAAGAGTGTTAGGCATGCTGTATTGCAGAATAGAGCTGCTATTGATTTTTTGCTATTAGCACAGGGCCATGGCTGTGAAGACTTTGATGGGATGTGTTGCATGAATCTTTCTGACCATTCAGTGTCTATTCATGCTCATCTCCGACAACTACAGAACAATATGAAAATATTAACCATGGAAACAAATCCATTAGAGGAATGGTTTCAATCCCTAGGTCTCACAGGATGGTTAAAATATTTGGCACAAATGGCAATTGTTGTTATATTGATCATTGTGATTGTGCTACTGTTTATTCCTTGCATACTGCAATGCTTGCAAAACATGATGAAAAGGGCTACTTCTACAGTTTTGTTAGTACAAAAGGAAAACAGGGGAATTACAGAGGAATGGCTAGAGAGCAAAGGTCATGTTCCCATGCAGCAGTTAGCTGGGAAAGAATGAGACAATAGAGTACAGTTGGTGTGAGATGTTGCAAGGTCAGGAAGGCCTTAGTGATAACTGTTAACTGAGAACAGGACGCTGTGATCAGAAGAATGTGAATTCAGCATAGATGAGCGATCACAGGAATGTGGAATTAGGTGGAGTTGACCTTAAATAAAAATATCCAATAATGAGCTTGCTTTTGCACTATGTATGAGCCTAATTATTGATGCTATATAAGTGGTTTTAGAGTTACCAATAAATGAGACTTGCTGATCATTCATATTGAGTGCTGCATTTCTCCCGCCGAACTCATCATTTAGGTCCAAGTTCCAAACTGCAAATTTTTACACTCAAGACACAGTCATGAAGAACATGTATTTCAATTTTCTATTCCTTTAACTGCAGTGTAAAATATCTTAATATTGGAAAACATCCATAAAATCTCTCAAGGAAGGCAGCTAATGGATCCTTTTCACTAGCATGTGAACAAACTAAGGAACTAAAATCAAAGCTGAGTTCTCTTTTTCAAAAGATCAGTTACCTCTTTCTTACTCCAGTGTTATAGAAGATTTTTCACTACACATTTGGGGGTAATTTTTATCTTTCATATTTTTGGGGGGGGTTTTTTTGCTTGCTTTTGTTGTTTTTGTTGGTTTTTTTTACAGAAAACATGTCCTAGAAAAGGCATGTCCTTTGCTCCTGGTTCCCGTGTGGAGCAGCTCCCTTCCCGCTGGCTGAGCTGCTCAGGCAGAGCCCGGCAGCTCCTGGCCCTGCAGGGCTGAGGCTTTTCCCCGTTGCTGGGCACAGACTGATGGAGCAGCAGTGCTGAACACGGGCACACGCAGAGGGAGCAGAGCAGCTGCCTTTGCCCACCTGAAGCTCCAAGGCCAAACTCTGAGCAGGCACGGCTGCAAGAGACTCGCAGGCTCCCTGTTGGCTCTGCTGCCCCACTTGTGCCCGGCCCAGCTCTGCGGGAGGCAGAGGGAGAACAAGGGGCAGCTCCCTCCCAGCCCCAGCCCAGGGACCCCTCCAGCCCCGGGCCTTGGGCCACTGTCAGCACCCGCTGCTCCAGCCACGGCTTCTGCTGGCACTGACAGCAACAACCAAACTGGGGCTGGTCCCGAGGGAGCAGCAGCAGTGCCTGCATCTGATCCCTCAGTCTGGGGCAGCCCCCTGGGGGAACAGAGGGCACAGCAAGAGGGACAAAACCAGTCAAGGTCAGAGACTGGGAAGAGCCAGAGCTGGGAGCAGGAACAGCTGCTTCATTGAATCCTGGAGAAAGCTCTTGGCTGGGTCAAAGCACTGAAAGGTGTGAAGAGCAGAGAGGAGGCCACACCAAACAATGCTCCTGTTTTCACATTTCCCCTCTCTGTGTCCCAGAAGGAATTGAATGAACTTATTCTTCTCTCCCAGTTGTCTCCTTCAGCTTGAGCAGCTCAGCACCAGGAGCTGAAGGAGCTGAAGCCTCAGGCCACAAGAGCTGAGCAAGAGGGGGCTTTTGGACTAAAGTAATGCTGCTAAGTAATGGACCTAGCTGAATGCAGCAGATAGAATCCTGGTATTATAGAATCCATTCTGCTGGAAAAGACCTCTGAGTTCATCCAGTCCAGCCAGACACCCAGCAGTGTCAAGCCCCCCACTAAACCTCGTTTCTGAAGTGCCAAGGTCTGCACAACAGGCCCTGAGTGAGGCCTGAACAACAGGCCCTGAGCCAAAGGTGATCTCTGAATGAACCTTCCAGCCAAAGGTTACCTGTCCATCTGCTCATTACTGAAATATTCATGGTCATGAACACTGTGATAGATGTATCCACTCATCAATGAAACATGGATTGACCTTTCTGTGTTTAGAAGCCAGACAAGGCCATGAAATCCGACATCTGGCCTTGTTTGGGGTGTATGGTCAGGGTCGACTCCCTTGGTTCCTCCTTGAGCCCTGGCCAGGCTTCTGTAGGGAACCAAGAGGAGGATGAAACCAGAGGTTCCCACACCAGAAGTGCTGTCAGTTTGTTTATTCAGCACTATCAAAGCTGGGCCCTCTCTCACAGCAGGGTTGGAGCCTCACCTGTGGCTGGAGGCACCTGCAGGAATTCCCAGTGTCTGGAGTGGCTCTCCAGCCCTTGGCTGTGACAGCTTCCCCAGCTGATGGGTGGATCTGGGGATGGCAAAGTCTGAGGGGAACTGGTGCTGGATCTTTGTTAATCCCTGCAGGCAATCTTTGGCACTGATGATTGGATTCATTGCTGAGCTGCTCCTTTTGTCATCTTTTGCTGCTTGGAGCTGCAGTGACACTGATTCCTTCAGGTGGTGTTTGTGCCTTTGGTGCTGACTCTGCCTGCTGCTGAAACAAAACTGGCAAAGTCTAGCCAGATCACAACAAAATGTCACTTTTAAAATGTAAATGTAAGGAATCAGTCCCATCTGTAATTCCCAGAAGGGAAGCTCTCCCCAGAGTTCGCTGGCTCTGGAGTGGGGCTGAGGTCGGAGCACCGTGCGAGCAGTGGGGCAGTCGGTTAAAAGAGGCTGAACCGCTGGATGTCTTAAAATGCATCCAAACATTGCATATGGAAAAAGGAAAAGAACTCAAGGGTTTGGGAAGACAAGGAGGGATTTTGTTAACAGCACCAACAGAAGGAACAATTGTTTTTGGAATGCTCCCACGTGGAGTGGTTTTAGTCTTTAGCTCAGGTTTGTTTGTCCAAGTAAAATAATAATAACAATAACAATAATAATAGCAATAACAACACAATAATATATATTTATATATATAACTAAAAATCAAAAATGTGAAATAATGCTGACAATTCCAATTTGTTACCTTTGGCTGCTCACTGTAACACTAAAATACCCTACAAAAAAGGACTAGCAAAGACCCAAATGTCAATGGTAAACTTTGTGAATTGTATACAAGGAATAAAGGAGGAAGGGATAAAACTGGCAATTTTTATAGGGTTTGGTGATGCTGTGATGTGGAATGCTTTGTCTGTTCCTGTGAAAAACACAGTGATTAAGACTGCTGGGTTTTTCATGTAACACACTATCTACAAGCTACAGGATTGGTTGAACAATTGTTAAAAGAGCAGTTGATAAAATGAGGAGATGGGAACCTGTCCCGGTGGAGAACCCATCTCCCAGATGAGCTCCATGCCCTTAACAATGGGCCCACTGGGAAATGGAAACCCCTGGGTGTGCACGGCTGCACCCAATTTGCAAACACAGCCATGGACAGTGAGACTTGGACTGCCTGGGAAATTGTTCTGGCTGTGATGGCCCCTGCCAGGGCCAGCCCAGAGGCTGCAGGGCTGGACCTTCATGCACTGGAATTCATTAGGAGAAATCAGAAGCAAATGAGAGTTTACAATACAGGAATAAGAATTCAGATTCCTCCAGGACACTTTGGTTTGATAACTGCTCACTGGAGCTTGGCCTTGCAAAGGGTTCATGTCACGGGAGGAGGAATTGATGCAGATTATCAAGGAGAAATTGAAGTAAGTCTGTTAAACAATAGTGAAAAAGATTTGATTGTTCAACCCCATGACAAGGTAGAAGAAATATTGATATTGCAATTGAAAAAATAATTGTGAAGAAAGAATATCCACTTTGTAATAAAGAATTGGATGAATAAAAATTCGAAAGAAAAGGTTTAAATAAAGTATATGTAATTGTAAATGATGAAAATATGGAATGAGAAATCCTCCTCCAGGTCGAGGCAGGATTTCTCTTCCAAAGCAACAGATTGCAGCCAAGCACCCAGATAACAATCGCAAGCAGGCACATCAGCGCCGAAAGAATGGGCAGGACACGGGCCATCGAACAAACAAAGGAACGGGCCCGGACGAGATATCGCCGAGCCCGAGCATCTCCGCCCTGACCACCTGTGCTGGAGAAATGGAGAAACTAGACAAAGGAAGAGGAGCCAGCCGAGATAGCCATCGGCTCCAGGATGGGTGCCACCACTCCACCCTAATGGCCCGGACCAAAATGATATCAAAAAGACATCCTGGACCTCTTTACATATGAGGAGCCTCTGCCCAACGTCTATTGACTCTATTCTCCAGTGCCAGGAAATCTATTCTTCGAACAATCAAGAACCTCTTAGCAAAGGGTGCCTGCTTGGAATTTGGCCTCGGGACACAAACTTCCTATAAAAACCCAGGCCAAAGGACTCTCAGGCGTGGATTTGGGAGCATCTATACCTTGCGTATAGACCCTGTCCACCCAGCGCTGCGCTGCTTATTTTATTGTGTTTTTTTTTTCTCTTTGTTCGAATTTATTATTGTTTGATAATAAATTTTCTCTTTTATATAACCCGAAATTGCCTTTGCATTTATAACAGATTGGTGCCGTGACTCGGATCGGAGAAATTGCAGGAGAATCTCGCTACCCAGGACGGGTACCCCCGCTGATTTTAGCGGCCTGGTGAGTCGAGAATCTCCGCAGCTCATTCCGACATCCAAACCAAATTTAGGCTAAGGTAAAAACCACAATAAAAAGGAAAAAGGATCCAGAGAGCTCGGGAAGGCGAGGAGCCTTCGAGAAAGCCGCGGCTTGGTAGCTCGTAAAAAGTCATCTGTGCACGAAGACACCCTCGCAGGAAAATAGCTGTAAGTATTGTGAGGTTGAGCTGATGATTGGGCGATTGTGTGAGACGTGATCTGATCACGAAGCGAGTGCGGACTTCAAGGTCGCGGTTCCATCCTCCCGCGAGGGAATTGGCCGGCCGAGAAGGAAGCGATTCGGGGTGAAAAAGTTCTCTCTTTACACGATTGTAAAAACCTGGGACGAAGGAGGTCCTGGGGAACCGATCACAGGAGGCTGAAAGGGGAAGAGGACGTCCTGTCGAGCTCGGGAATTAGTAAACCCTTTCAGTCAACGGACCTAGGCAAAGGTCCAAGAGAGAATCGAAGTGCTGAATACAAGAGACTCCAGTACAGCTAACTGCGAGGTGAGTATTAGCAAAGACTTTGATTCATCTGGTAAAGGCGGAACGAACACAACGCAAGAAAGGTAAGATATTTTTCAATATGGGACAAAGAAAAAGTAAGATGCAGAAAAAGAGTAATGAAAAGGGTCCCTCTGAGAGAGAGAAGGGATCACTAGACATCCCACCGGAAAGTCCCTTGGGATGGATGTTAAAATATTGGGAAAATTGCTCTGAGAGAAAAAAGAAATCTAAGGCAAAAATGATCTGGTATTGTGCCGAAGTCTGGGGAGGGCAAGAACTGAGAAACCACCTCACTTAGCCTGTGGTGGGCACATTTGAAAGGTGGACGTGTAACGAGTATATTTGCGAAGTATAGAGCAGAGAAAAAGTAAGCTACAAAGAAAGAGCACAGGGAAAAATCCCTCCAATCCGGAGGAGAGAGATCACCAGACATCCCGCTGGAAAGTCCCTTGAAGTAAATGTTAAAACACTGGGAAGATTGTCCCCTGAGGAAAGGGAAATCGAAAGAAAAATTAATACATTATTGTATAGAAGTTTGGGGAAGACAGGAGTTGAGAAGTCACCTTACTTAGCCAGTGTTAGGCACATCTGAAAAAATAAACCTGTAATAAGTTGTTCTCCTATGTGGAGAACAAGGACCCCTCGGACCCCGAGGAGAGGGAATATGCTAAGCTCTGGTTAAACGCCAGGGTAGGGCTGTTCCCAATGAAACAAAAACAAAAACGTGAGTCGAAAACTGAATCCTAGGAACCCCTTGACCACTTACCTCCCCCGTACCATGGACTGGCTGGGCCGTCGTCCCCAGATCAAGTGGTGCCTTCAGCACCTTCGGGCCCCCGAGACCAACCCACTGAGATGCATGTGTCTCAAGCGGGAGACTCGGTGCTGGCAGCGATGCTGGCAGCCCTTCCCCTTTCCCAGCCTGCAAACACTGCAGCCACAGGAGTCTCCTCAGAGGTTTCTCCGGCACAAGGCTGGGGACAGCTCTATCCGTCCTTGCCGGTCCGGCCGCCACAGCCGGGACCCTCACACTTAACTGAAGGGGTCCCTACCGGTAACCGGGTGGCAGGGGAGTTCCCACAATCAACAAAAGAGAAAACCCCCACAAACCTCAGTTCCCCTCCTGCAAGTAGAACTCGTTTGAAAGCAAAAATGATGGGCGAGGAGGGGGGAGAGAGTAGTGAGAATGAGCACCGGTCGTTCCCTCTCAGGGAAGTACCGACAGCCCCGGGAGTGATTGGATTTGTGAATGTTCCTCTTAACTCCGGGGATGTGCTAGCGTTTAAAAAGGAGATGGGGCGATTGTTAGACGATCCTTTGGTGTGGCTGAAAAGCTGGATAACTTTTTAGGAAGTAGTATTTACACATACGATGATCTTATGACCATCCTGAGATCGCCTGTTTAATCAAGAGGAAAGAGAAATGATTAAACAAGCCGGTATCAGAGACTGGGACCGACGCAGTCCACAGGGGACACCAGGTGACCAGAAATGGCCTAGCGTGAGCCCGAGCTGGAATGCCCAGGGAGGAGGGCAGGCAGAGCATGGTGGATTTAAGAAACATGATTGTTCAGGGAATAAGAGAGGCAGTTCCCCGAGGTCAAAACATTAGTAAAGTGTTCGGGGAATGCCAAGGGAAGGAGGAATCGCCCACGGAATGGGTAGAGAGGTTGTGGCGAAGTTTTCAGATCTACTCTGGAACTGACCCGAACTCTCCCGTGGGGGAAGTCTTACTAAAAACACAATTTGTTGCCAAATCCTGGGAAAACATTAGGAGGAAATTAGAAAATATTGACAGGTAACAAGATAAAAGCCTCCAAGAGCTTCTGAGGGAAGCTCAAAAAGTATATATGAGAAGGGAGGATGAAAAACAGAGACTGTAAGCTAAGGTTTTGGTAGCTGCGGTCAAAGAAGTCCAAAACCAAGAACAAACACAAGGTAAGTTTAAAATACTACCTAGAAAACAGAAAAGCACTCACAAGGCAGCCCCTACCCCACGGAGAGAGGTCCCCGAATGTTACTACTGTAAGAAAGTAAGACACATTCAGCAGGATTGCAGGCAAAGAATAAAAAAAAAAAAAATGAAAAGATTTTTCAAGAAGATTAGGGCTGTCAGAGGCTCTTTAATTTGGAGACAAGAACATCCAAGGAGCCCTTGATAAAATTAAAAGTGAGTCCCCAATGGCAGGAAGTAAGCTTTTTAGTGGACACTAGAACAGAGAGAGGTACTCTGCAGAAATTGCCAGAGGGGTGTGTGACAAGCAAGGAAAAAGTTTTTGTAATTAGAATCAAGGGGGATCCTTTCAAAGTATCTGTAATAGAGAATGTAGAAATAGAATCGGAAAATAAAATTTGTTTAAGAAATTTATTGCTTGTAGAAAAAGCAGATTATAATTCATTAAGAAGAGATATGATTGTTGCATTAAGAATTAATATTGTTGTTAAAAACTCTGAATTAGTAGTAAAAATATTCAAACTGACTCCCAAAGACGAAGAAGAAATTAACCCTAGAGTGTGGCACTCAAAAGGAGAAATAGAGAAATTAGATATCAAGCCTATTAAAATAGAAATCGAGGACCCTGAAGACCCTATAAGGATCAAGCAATACTCCATCCCGATGGAAGGGAGAAGGGGATTAAAACAAGTAATTGCCGACCTCCTTAAAGGGGTACCCTGAAACCCTGTATGTCTCAGCATAACACCCCCATCCTGGCTGTAAGAAAAACAGATAGCAGTTTACGATTGGTTCAGGACCTCAGAGCTGTAAATGTTAGAACCCGAACCAGATTCCTGGTGGTGGCCAGTCCTTACACTTTACTGAACAGGCTCTCACCTAAAGATGTATGGTATAGTGTAATCGATTTAAAAGATGCTTTTGGACTTGCCCTCTAGATGAAAAGAGTAAAAATTTCTTCGCCTTTCAGTGGGAGGACCCGGACACAAACCGAAAGCAACAGCTGAGGTGGACGGTCCTCCCGCAGGGGTTTGTAGAATCCCCAAATCTGTTCAGACAAGCTCTGGAACAACTACTCACCCAATTCATTCCAGAGGAGGGGACAAAATTGTTACAATATGTAGATGACTTGTTAATTGCCGGAACGACGGAAGAAAAGGTGAAGAAAAGCACGATTTCTTTACTGAATTTCTTGAGACGGAAGGGGTTAAAAGTATCTAAATCCAAATTGCAATTCACAGAGCCCGAAGTAAAATACCTTGGTCATTGGATATCTCAAGGGAAAAAGAAATTAGACCCTGAGAGAGTAGCAGGGATTCTTGCACTCCCTGCCCCAAAAACAAAAAAGACAGATAAGACAATTTTTGGGGCTCCTGAGATATTGCAGACAATGAATTAAAGGATTTAGTGAAAAAGTAAAATTTCTGTATGAAAGGTTAAACACTGATAAGTTGAAATAGACTGAGCAAAATGAATTTAATTTTCAGAAATTAAAGGATGCTGTTGGGAAGGTAGAATTAGAAAGAAATTATAAATATGACTTTGTAGCCAGAAAGGCTAAGGAAGAAATACAAATGATAGCACGGTTTGAATAATTCAAAGAAACCAACCGGGCTGGTATGCCAGAACACATTCTTTCCTGCAATAAAACCAAGCTGAGGCCCCTCATCCCAGCCTTATAAGGAAAGGTCTGAAGGACCCTGAGATAACTAAAAATATGCAAAAATAGCGATTTCTATAGGTTGTACACAAATGTTACTATATTAGTATACTTAGAAAGATTGGTTAGAAAAGGAATAGAATATTCAAAGGTATAGGTTATATAAGTAGTGGTATAGAAGAGCTCGGTCTCTTTTTTTCTCTTGCTTGCTCTTTTTTTCCGTCTCTCTTGCGCTCTCTCTCTTGCCCTCTCTTGCTCTCTCTCTCTACCTCTCTACCCCACGCCCTGAAATAAACTTCTAACACTTAACTTGATTATAGAGGTCTTTGCCGTGTCTCTGACCGTCCCCAGAAAGCGTCTCCTACAGATTGGCGAGCCAGTACCGTGAGCAAGGACCACGCTGCTTAGCAGCGAGTTGGGCCGAAGCTCTTTAAAGTTGCAAGGGGAGTTCCTGAGTCCAGAGACGCTGAGGATCGGTGTCTTTTGGAGCTCTGGGAGACTCAGCCCGGGAGTGGAGCACAGCGAGGTGCCTGGCACCGCTTGGTGCTGTGCTGGAAAGGGGTTCTGAGCTCGCTGCAGTGTTGCAAAGCAACAGCTAGAAGCGGAGCTTGGTGAAGGAACCCGAAAAGCAGCGTCTGGAGCCGCAGCAGGGGAGCCTGGCCAGCCCCCACGAGAAGCTGGGATTGGATACGCTGTTTTCTCCGGTACTGAGGTTAGTGCGCACAAGTTTTAATCATGGGACAATCTTACTCTATTCACAACAGAGACCTCTATAAGCGACTAAAACATTTATTACGCTCTGAGTCCAATAATTTACCGAAACAAGAGCTAAAAGATCTTTTAGAATGGACTCTACTTAACTTCCCCAACGCTGACCGTTCAGCTGTATTTACTAGAGATTTTTGGGACACGGTCGGTATTAAACTCTTTAATAATATCTCACACCGCGATATGACTGCCGCGCAGCTGGTCCCAGCGTGTAGAACTCTCGTAGAACTCTTTCATAATAAGCAACAACCATCAGTGGCTGTTGCGTCGGATCCAGTCCCTACTACGCGTTTGTCCCTGGCCACGGAGACCCGAAACGTGGCCAGGCCCGTTCCGGCCCCCCGAAACTCAGTGACTCCAGCATCCGCAGTTTCGCGCGTCCCTTCCCCACCCCCCCCAGCCCCCGTGATTTCGCAATCTGTTCCGGTGACCCCATCCCCCTCGGCAGACCCTGCGGCCCCCGCCCCTGCTCCCCCTCCCCCTCCCGATACTGTTCCCGCCCCCAGTGTGGCAAGCGGCGAGCTCCCCGTTCCCTCAAGAAACCCCGTCTCCGCTGTCACAACCCCCGCGCTGCCCACCCCCGGCTCTGCCCTCGCGGTGCACCCCGCCCCTCCCGCTCCCGTCACCGGTGCGACCCCGCCCCTTGACTCCGCCCCTGCGCCTCCGCCCAGCGATGTCATCGTGGCTCCTCCCCCCGTCGGTGCTGTCGCCTCAACTCCACCACCCCTCCTCCCCACCGGAGAATCTCCCGCTCCTCCCCCGCTGCACCCTGCGGCCGTCATCGCGGCTACCGCTTATATTCTATCTGCGCTACAAAACCACACTGCAGCCTCTTCCCTAACTCCTCCACTACCTCCTGTCACCGCTGAGTCAGCCCCGCCGTCAGCAGCGGGTCACACCTCGGCCCCTGAGCCGACACAGACCACTGCTGCCTCGAACATCTCGTTGTTTCATTTTTCTCCACCTCCCGTTTTGCCGCGGCCCGCAGACGTTCCAGCCTCCGCTGCCCGGTCCACCCCGGCCCCCTCAGCTCCTTCTGCTGTTTCTCTCTGGCCACGCGGTCCCGAGCCGCAGCAGGTCCCGGTTCTGCCTGCCACAAGGGCCGCCACCACCGACCCTGGACCGGAACTTACACAAACGCAGTGTCAACCACAGGTTTCCACACGGTCACAAAACACCGCGCTACTCCCGCCAGCGTCTGGTCCTGTGTATTCCCCCGATCCTCTACCAGACCCGGCTGTAATATCACCAAGAACTGCCGCTTCGCTGTCAGATGCCCCCGCGCATTATAACCGCGAACAACCGAAACCTGCTTCCCTGCCCTCGGCCGTGCCGCAGCTCCCAGAGGCTTATCCGCAAGTGCAGCATCCCGTTCTGCCCCCTGACCGTCCCCTATCGCAGCTACTGTCAGCCGACACTACAACTACAAGGCCGCCGCTACACCTGGCTACACAAAAGGTACAAAAGGAAGGGGGAATTTCTAACACAGTATCTGCATTAATAAATACAGGAGAGACAGTGAACTATTCTATGCATGCAACAGCTAATCCCCTGACTTTACCACTTCAAAGTGAGATTGTAAAATTCGAAGCTCCACTACACATAAATTCCCAAGAATGTTATGATGATAGCCAACTTACAAACTGGCTGGAAGTCAAAAGACAAATTTGCAAAGAAGAAAACATAAACCCCCTAGCAATGCCGGTGTTATTTAGTCAGCAGGCGGGCGGTCCAAGAACATGGACAGCTATTTCACCCCAGGAGATAAAAGAACTGCGAAAAGCGATAAAGGACAGTGGCATTTGCTCTCCATATTTTAAACAACTGCTGAAAAGTACACTAGAAGAGCATACTCTCACGCCCAATGACTGCAAACATCTTGCTAGCATCACCCTTACAGATTCGCAATTTATGCTATGGGAATTGAAATGGAAGAGACTACTCAGAAATGTATTGGACAATTATAGACGTAGTAATGATCCAGATTTGCGTGCTCTCACCCTGTCAAAGCTCACAGGTGAACCTCCAGATGACCGAAATGAAAATCAGATAAACCTGCCTAGGGTAGCATTAGATGACATCAAAAAAATGGCACGGCGAGCCTTCTTGCAAATTCAGCCTGCCGGAACTTTTGAAAAAGCTTATAACCTTATTAGCCAAGAAGCCTCTGGGCCATTCACAACATTTGTGGATCGTGTAATTCAAGCTGCTGAACGCCAGTGTGGTGATGATATAGCCCGTCCAATTATGATACGGGACATTATCGAAAATAATGCTAATGCCGAATGTAAGAAGGTGATCAAAGCCCTGGGAAAAGAAAAGCCAACAGTGCCAGAAATGATAGACGCTTGTAACAAAATAGGAAGTCCACAACATGTAGCAGCAATTCAAGCAACTGAATTGGGGAGAACCTTAGGGGAGAAGCTGGAAAAAGCTCTTTTAGCACAAACATCACAAGCTGCAGTAATCGCGGCTCAAGCAGAGGCACGAGATCAAAAGCTCACTAAAACCCTACTGCACATCGAAGTCTGCTGAAACCTCCACACCAGCCAGTGACCCTGCAAAAAAGAGCCAAGAAGCAGACGCCCAAGCCTGATCTACGCAGAATCTTCAAGAAGAAAGTGATCTACCAGAAGCAGCTCAAGAAAAAAAAAAATGGAGTTCTGTCGTTTACCCAAGTGCATGTTGTTTTTATCTTTTTGTTTTAATCTGTATAGTGATAATTGTAGTTTTAATAGCTATACCTTGTATACTCCAGTGCATGCAGAAACTAATGAGTAGAACCGTATCTAATATCTTAGTTATTCATAGACAAAACGGGGGAGATGTTGGGAAGGTAGAATTAGAAAGAAATTATAAATATGACTTTGTAGCCAGAAAGGCTAAGGAAGAAATACAAATGATAGCACGGTTTGAATAATTCAAAGAAACCAACCGGGCTGGTATGCCAGAACACATTCTTTCCTGCAATAAAACCAAGCTGAGGCCCCTCATCCCAGCCTTATAAGGAAAGGTCTGAAGGACCCTGAGATAACTAAAAATATGCAAAAATAGCGATTTCTATAGGTTGTACACAAATGTTACTATATTAGTATACTTAGAAAGATTGGTTAGAAAAGGAATAGAATATTCAAAGGTATAGGTTATATAAGTAGTGGTATAGAAGAGCTCGGTCTCTTTTTTTCTCTTGCTTGCTCTTTTTTTCCGTCTCTCTTGCGCTCTCTCTCTTGCCCTCTCTTGCTCTCTCTCTCTACCTCTCTACCCCACGCCCTGAAATAAACTTCTAACACTTAACTCGATTATAGAGGTCTTTGCCGTGTCTCTGACCGTCCCCAGAAAGCGTCTCTTACAGATGCACTCATAACTGCCCCCGTACTAACTTTACTGGATACCAATAAGAATTTCAATTATTCGTAGATGTGAATAGACAAGCAGCACAAGGAGTTCTGACCCAAGAGTGGGCAGAAAAAAGAAGCCCATAAGGTTTCTCTCAAAATTTTTAGACCCGGTTAGTCGGGGTTGGCCTACTTGTTTGCAAGCAATTGTGGCAGTGGCTTTATTAGTAAGAGAAGAAAAAAAAAAAAAAAAAAAAAAAGGGGTAACTTTCAGAGCTCCCTTGATAGTCTACATGATGTAAGAAATATCTTACAACAAAAAGCGGAAAAGTGGTTGACTGATTTGAGGCTTCTGAAATATGAAGCCATCTTAATCAGCTTGCCTAGTTTAGAATTAAGAACCACTACTGCGCAGAATCCTGCGCAGTTCCTGTTTGGGGAACCAACAGAGAAACTATTACACAATTGCATTGAAACTGTGGAATTGCAAACTAAAGTTAAACCAGATTTAGAAAATCAGGAGTTAGAAAAAGGAGAAAAGTAGTTTATAGATAGATCCTCGAAAGTTGTTGAGAGAAAAAGAAAGTCAGGATATGCTAGAGTAAATGGCATATCAGGAAGCATTGTGAAATCAGGCCCCCTGAAAGCAAGCTGGTCTGCACAAGCTTGCGAGCTTTATGCTCTCCTGAGAGCCCTCCAGGGGTTGAAAAGAAAGAGGGGGATCATCTATACAAATTCGCGGTATGCTTTTAAGGTAGTACATACTTTTAAGAAAATTTGAGAAAAAGAAGTCTGATAAATACGAAAAAAAAAAGAGTTAATCCATAGGGAAATCATTCGACAAATTCTACAGGCTGTCAGAGAACCAAAAGAAATATCAGTTGTCCATGTAAAAGGACACCAAACAGGATGGCAGTTCCACACCCGAAGTAACAACCTGGCAGACAAAGAGGAAAAACGAGCGGCTTTGTTAACCAGTCTGCAGAAAAGAGGACTGATTCCCCAAAGCACAACACTGGGATTTGCCATACACCAAATGCAGCCTGGGGATAAAGTCCTGATCAAAGCTTAGAAAGAGCTCCCCCTCAACCCTCACTGGGAAGGACCGTTTCTCGTCCTCCTGACCACAGACACAGCTGTCCGGACTGCAGAAAAGAACTGGACACACTCACCTCGAGTGAAAAAAGTAACGGATTACAACTCCTCCGAGGGGAAAGTCACCACACCTCCGAGAGAGCTGAAAATCAAACGCCGGCGTCATCACAAATGACAAGTGACGACCAGATAAGTTGTATTAATCCTGATTGTAATTGCTTTCCATTTATCCACTTCGAGTGTGCTTATTGTAAACAGATTTGGGTAGCCCACTGTTTAAGAGGGTACAAACCTAAAGGATTGTGCACAAAGTGTCTAGAGAAAGAACAGGAGGAGACTAGCCGTTTCTTAACACTTGCCACCCGGGCGGGGTCCTTGGAACTAAACTCTCCTGAGTGGTTCCTATTGTTCCAAAAGGGGTTAAGAGGCCAGTTAGATTCCAAAGCCAAGGCTTTAGAAATCGAGTGCCGAAAAACAATTAAAGTTTAAAGTACTGTGTAGGACAGACCCAACTAAATCGTCTCGGTGGGCTACTTTCAAAAGAAGGTACGCCTTAAGGACTACAAGGGCCCCTGAAGACAGTCCCTGCTGCCGAGAAGATGGTAATCCCCGCCGTATGTTCCTATACGGGCGAAGGGCAAGGCAGAGAGATGCAATGGTGGGGAATCCTGATAGTCCTGAACCTAGCCGTGTGCTTGGCCGAGGGAACGAGTCCCGAGGTACCTCCAGGGGGAGAGTCCCCTGGGGAAGTGTGAGCAGTGTCAGACTGCCACAGAAACCGGACGAAAGATTGACTGTCCTCCAGAACTGCAGAAGGGGATGTGTTTTTCCAACGGCACTCAGTATAAGATCTGTAAATTAAAGGGGGAGGTCTGGTGTTACTGCTCAAAGACAAGTTTTAAAGACGGGCAGTTTCAAACTCCTGAAAGACAAAAGATCAAAACTACCCACTTCAGGTACAAGAGAGAAGTGGGAGGGATTCCTCCGATTTCAATTTATAGTCAATGTAATAAAACCATCTAGATCAGAAGAAAAAGACAATCCACCTTTGTAGCATATTACAAAATCAATCCTATGTTACAATAAAGCGAACTTGAAAACGTGTACTATAAGTGGAAAAATGTATTAAGAAGATAGAAATTTAAAACATGAAACAAAAGCTTCCTTCAATAATGAACCAATAATTTTAGATTTGTTAAAAAGTGAAGTTGACCGGGTATGTTTACAATTTGACCAAGTATTCTGTTTCTCCAGAGATGAAGACGAGTTAAATCCTAAAAGCAAAATATCAGACTGGGAGAAAAGTGAATGTGGTTAATCTCACACTCATCCCTCTGTAAGATTGAATAAAATAATACGAATTTTTAATGTGGTCAAATTATTAGGTGGGGGACTGTAATAAAGAATTGGATGAATAAAAATTCGAAAGAAAAGGTTTAAATAAAGTATATGTAATTGTAAATGATGAAAATATGGAATGAGAAATCCTCCTCCAGGTCGAGGCAGGATTTCTCTTCCAAAGCAACAGATTGCAGCCAAGCACCCAGATAACAATCGCAAGCAGGCACATCAGCGCCGAAAGAATGGGCAGGACACGGGCCATCGAACAAACAAAGGAACGGGCCCGGACGAGATATCGCCGAGCCCGAGCATCTCCGCCCTGACCACCTGTGCTGGAGAAATGGAGAAACTAGACAAAGGAAGAGGAGCCAGCCGAGATAGCCATCGGCTCCAGGATGGGTGCCACCACTCCACCCTAATGGCCCGGACCAAAATGATATCAAAAAGACATCCTGGACCTCTTTACATATGAGGAGCCTCTGCCCAACGTCTATTGACTCTATTCTCCAGTGCCAGGAAATCTATTCTTCGAACAATCAAGAACCTCTTAGCAAAGGGTGCCTGCTTGGAATTTGGCCTCGGGACACAAACTTCCTATAAAAACCCAGGCCAAAGGACTCTCAGGCGTGGATTTGGGAGCATCTATACCTTGCGTATAGACCCTGTCCACCCAGCGCTGCGCTGCTTATTTTATTGTGGTTTTTTTTTTCTCTTTGTTCGAATTTATTATTGTTTGATAATAAATTTTCTCTTTTATATAACCCGAAATTGCCTTTGCATTTATAACAACTTCAAATTGCCTCCATTTGTGGATAAAAAGAGTTTGGACCCAGCAGTCCTAATAAAGGAGCCAGAGTGTGGGTCCAGAGGCCAAATGGCCCTCCCAAGCCAGCTGAAGGAACAGCTCTGGGCAAAGACAACACTGTTGGGATCCTGAGACCTGGGCAGGAACAATGGGAATATGTCCCTGCAGCCAAGTGTTCTCTGCCAGAACAAGTCGATGGGATGGGATATTGTTTTACAGACCCTGCCAGACCAAATCTCCCTGTTTGCCCCAACGGCCCCTTTGGAAAATGCTCAGATCTACAGGGCTCCATGTGAAGGCTGATGTGACCCTGAGGGACTTCCACACCAATTCCAGACAGGAGCCTGGCTGTCCCTCAGGGACTGGGACCCGGCACCTCTCCAGCCGAAGGGGAAAGGACCCCAGCAAGCATTGTTAGCCACAGACAGCGCGGTAAAGCTGAACAGCAAAGGACCTTGGGGACATTATTCTGGAATTCAAAAGGTGCCAGCTCCATGGACAACAGAATTATTGTTCCTAACGTGAATGAGGGTGAGGAAAAAGAATGAGTAAGCTTGTGATGGTAAAGCACAGAAATCCTTTCACATTGTGGCCTCCAACTAGAACAGGGCTTGGTTTCTCCGGAAGGGAAATCTCAGTCAATCCTGTAAAACTGATAATTGCATTCCTGTGTTCCACAGCACAGTTTTCTGTCAGTGTCCCTGAACTGGATCCGTTACAAGTCAGAGCCCATTGACAGAGTTTTGGCCACCCCACAGGGTGAGCCCTCCGAGGGAACCCCATTCCTCCCAACCTGAGCTGAGAACATACCCAGCAATTAGTTACATTGAGTATTTTGGCTACTTTGATCTTTAAATTTTCAAAATAATTTTGATTACTAATGCCTTGATTAAACTTCAGAGGTGTTTCTGGCAAACAAAGATCCTGGCTGACTCTCAAGATACAACTTACAGGTGTTGGGGGTTAGGTGTCCTTTATTTTCTATTTAGTTCTGGCTTGCCTGTGGAATTTTTACTCATGACTTGCAGGGAAAACTTAACTGCGGGTACTTGGTGGGTGCTTGAGGAAAGATAAAGAGTTTGGCTGGGCCCAGGGGGGGAAGGGGGCAGGAAAAGGGGAGGGTGGGGACAGTTTGGTGTCTTCTTAAGCTTCGGAGAAGAACACTTTGGGTGCAGAGCTGTTGTGGTGGGGAGAAGGGAATTTCTCCATCACCCAGATGGAGCTGCTGCTTCTTCTCCTTCTTCCCTCTTCATTGGTGGCCTCGCACCCCCTGTCCTGCCGGGACGTGTGGCAGTGCCAGCCACTGCCACGGAGCTGCTGATCCACCTCAGCCACTGGCCCGGGATCTCAGCTCATCCCTGCTGTTCCAGCTGAGTGTTCCTCAGAGCCCTGCAGGAGCACCAGCACTGACTGCCAACCCGAGGGGGTTTGTGAAACAAAGCCTCTCCTCCATCCTTTCCCGTCTCAGCCCAGAAAGCTGTCACGGGGTCCCTGGCTCTGTTTTCTTGCTAACGCTGTAGTTATTGTTGTTTCTTTGCCTGGTTATAAATATTAGTAAAGAACTGTTATTCCTATCCCCAGATCTCTGCCTGAGAGCCCCTTGATTTCAAGATTATCATAATTCGGAGGGGGGGGTCTACATTTTTCATTCCAAGGGAGGCTCCTGCCCTCCCTAGCAGACACCTGTCTCTCAACACTGAGACATTTCCATGAGTAAATTTTACAAAGTTTTCAATAAAATTCTTATTGATAAATTTGCCTCCATTTCATTTCTAACAAGCTGTTCCTAAAGATCCCGTCAGGCTTAGACACTTTGGGCAAGGGATTCCTTCCAAGCTGGGCCACTTGGGGGGGGATGGGGGCGGCCCCAGGACGGAGGGCAGGGTGTGCAAGGCCCCTTTGTGACACGCTGCAGCACGATCACCGTGGGATGGTGGCAACGGGAGCAGATGTCAAAGGGCCCTTTGTGACACGTGCTGCCATAGGAGCTGGCGGTGACAGGGCCACGCCACAGTGCTCGGTGCACGCGACGGGTCAGGACGCGCCAGAGCGGTGCTGTGAGGAGCCCCCGCACAGCGCACTCCTTTGTGTCGGACCTGGAGCTTTTCTGAAGCACTATTACTACAGGTGACCTCGAGGCCAGACCACAGGTCTTGCTGACCTGTGGCCTTGCTGAGCCTTCCTTCTTAAGGTTCTCTTGAGGGCAGACCGTGGGACTTGGTGACCCGGAGCTTTTCCGAGGTGTCGCCCATCCCTGCAGTCTCTGCCCTTGAGACCAGACCACAGTCCCTGTCGAGGAGCCTCCTGTCCTTCTGGCACGAGCCCTCAAGACCCAAGTGCAGGACTCACTGTCTTGCAATCTTGCCAGGACTTGAGTCTTGCAGGTGCCTTCCAGGCACGACTGCAGGACTTGCTGACTCCGAGCTTTTCCGAGCCATCTCTCCTTCAAGTAGCCAGAAATCCAGTCACTGCCATGGAGCAGCGACCCCCACGAGTGCCCAAGTTGGCCTGGCTTGAGGAGCAGGAAGAAGAAGGCTCTGGAGCTGTCCTGGCACAGGAGTCTGAAGAGGTGCAGGAGTTCCAGGCACCACAGGAGGGTGAGTTGCAGAGCTCGGCCTTAGGGCTAGTGCCTGTTGCCAGCTTGGCCCCATCCCATTCCATGCCATGCCATCCCCTGGTGCTGTTCCTATGGAAAGGATTGGAGAGTCTGGAAGAAGATACGGAGCAGCGACCCCCAAGAGTGCCCAAGCTGGCCTGGGTGGAGGAGGAAGAGGAAGAAGAGGAAGAAGGCCCTGGAGCTGCCCCAGCACCAGAGACCGAAGAGGTGCAGCAGTTGCAGCCACTGGAGGAGGGTGAGTGGCAGAGCTGGGCCACAGGGCTGGTGCCTGCGGCCATCTTGGCCCCATCCCATCCCATTGCATCCCATCTCATCCCATCCCACACTGTCCTGTGGAGACACACCCATGGACAGCACAAAAAAGGGGCTGGGGCTGCCCCCGCAGCAGTGGCCGTGCTGCATCCCCTGGGGCATCCCGGGACTGTCCCTGCCTGGGGAACGCAGGGCTGGGCTGTGCTCTCCGGCCTCTCCCGCAGCCCCTCAGCTCTGGCTGCTCTTTGCCAGATGCAGCCATGGACGGCACACAAGAGCAGGACACCGCCCGTGGCCGCTTCCGCAGAGCAGCGCAGGTACCTGCAGCCATCCCCACCTGCGCTGGGCCTGCTGGCACTGCTCAGCCCAGCACCGCACTTGGAGCACTCCATGCAACTTCCCTGCCTTCCTGCCCTTCTCCTACAGTTTCTTTACCAATACATCAAGAGAATTGGCAAGGAAGACACCAGACCTATGGACACTGAGGTCAAAGCATCCTCAGAGGTCTTGGTAGAACAGAGCAGCGCTGCCCAGCTGGATCTGCTTGTAGAGACGGCTCTTTTCAATCCAGAGCAAGTAAGCAGCCTGTGGCCAGCCTTTGATCCTCCAGCAATTGCTTGGCTTTCCCAAGCCACGCCTGATGCTCACTTGAAGCTTTTGAGGCCATGGCAGCATGGTGGAAGAGAAACACTTGTCTGGGGAAGAAGCTGGGCACATTGCTGACTCCCTCTGCTAGCATTCCAAGTCTCCCTGTGCCTTCTCCAGGTGCCCGCCGTGGTGAGGTACATCCACCAGTGGCTCATGGCCAATGAGGCTGCTGAGCACAGGATGGACTGGGCCCTGATGCAAGTGGCCGAGGCAGAGCCCGATGATGTGGCCATCACTCTCCTGCGGGTGGCCCCAACGTGTGACAGGTATGGGGCCCAGCTGCCCTGAGGCCTCAGGGCTCCCCAGCCCATCACCCTGTACAGCCCGGCCCAGGGCTGTGAGCAACACAGAGTTCCAGGGCCCTCTGGCTGCTCCCTTTGCCAGCCCTGCTACAAAGTCGGCCCCCGAGCCCGCTGCCGTGCTGCCAGCCTGCCCCTCAGGGGCCTGTCCCCACAGGGCTGGGCTGCCTGGCTGCTGCTGTCGCTCAGGGCCAGTGGGCACAGGCAGAACTGGCGGCCAGCTCAGCTCCCCGCTGCTGCCCAGCCCACGGTGCTGTGTCTGACCCCGCAGAGCTGCTATGGCCATGTGGACGACCATCTTGCTCTCGCCCTGGATTTCAGAGGAAGTGACACCGCTCCTCATCAATGTGGTGGGGAGCTGGCCGCAGAAAAACCTGGGCACCTCTGATGGGGACAAGACGGCTGTCTTTTCCCTGACTGTGAGTTTCTGGAGCTGGCCTTTGCTCACTGCAAGGCCGGCCGCCTCTCCAGCAACTCTGTTGCCTCCTTCCCCCACTGCATCTCCCTGCTTCAGGCACTGGCCACAAACCTGGCCTAGGGGCAGCTTCAGGGCCACCAGGCCCGCTGCTCCCCCTGCGTCTCCCCCTGCCTCTCCCTGCCACGCTCAGGCCCTGCCACACGGACGCCCCGGCACTGAGCGCTGTCTCAGGCTGCTTTGTCCTCTGCAGGCAACTCTGGTGATGTGGAAGATCCTCCAGGGGCCCTGTTGCCCACAGATCCTCACAGTCTATTTCCCCCGCCTCTTTGTGCATCTCCTCTTCCAAACATACTTCAGTACTTTGTATATGACAGAGGACGTCCATACCTTCTGGAAGGAATGCCAGGAGCAACACGGCCTCTCCACCAGCCCCAACAGGTGCTCCATGCCACTCCTCCTGTCCCTGCCACTTCCCCAGCCTCAGAGCCAGCGCTCCCAGCGTCACCTGGGCTTTGCTGTGCACACAGGTTTGCAGTGCAGACCCTGAAGGCCCTGCTCTGCAGTCTCCACTTGGAGCATGTGGTGGTGGCAATGGAACGCAAGAGTGGCTGGGACACGCTGCTCTGTGCTGACACCCACCACTATGCCGTGGGTCTGCTGGCCAGGTGAGCCCCCCTTCTCCCCACTGCCTCTGACATTTGTGCCCCATGCCCGGGATGCCCCCCACAGTCCCCGTGGCCATGGGCCTGAGGGCCTCGTCACCGAGGGATGGCCAAGGAGACTGCAAAAGGCTGCGAGAGGAACCTGTCCAGGAGCAGCCACATCTCAAGGGCCCAAATCGCCTCACAGGGTGCTGGGGCAATAGGACAACTGTGTCCATCAGTCCTGGGAGAGGTTTTTCGCACCCTTGCTGAGACTCTTTCTGCCATTTTCCGCCTTCCAGGGTAATGCGCCGTGCATCCATCCACTTGTGCAAAAGCATCTTAAGCTACCTGCTTGAGGTGCTCAGCAAACCGTTGCCACTCTGGGATGTCTCTGCCATGGCATTCCTTGTGGAGGTGAGCCTGATGGCCAGCACTACCTCGCTCAGCTCCCTGCCAGCCCTGTCCCCTGCCATAGCCACAGCTGCCTGGGATGGCACCCGCCGCCCTGTGCTACTGCCTGGGCCCAGCCCTGCGCACTTCCAGGCTCCTGCCGGCCAGCTCCCCTCTCACTGCCCTGTGCCTTTCAGCTCCTAGATTGCCTGGACTTGAGTGACTGTGGTGACAGCCTAATGGATATCTTGTATAAGTACCTGTGGTACAACTCCACAGAGATGCATCACCAGGTGCTCAGGGCTCTCCTCCTGCTAAAGGACCATCCCTCCATGGTGAGAAGGGGGCAGCAGCTGAAGCCGTGTGGGCAGCATGAGGCTGGGCAATGCTGTCACTTGGCCTTGGCTGGCCTTTGCCTTGGGCGCTGAGGCAGCTCCTCCCAGCTCTCCTGCCTCCTGCTTCAGCTGCCCGAGTGCTTTGGGACAGCCCTTTGGCCTCTGGGCCCTGCGGCAGCTGCCCGGGCTTTCACACCCTTGTGTTCTGCACAGGCCGAAAGAATTCAGAGCCTGACAGGAAGACTAGTGCACCTCCTGTGGGACTTGGACAGTGACGTTGCCAGGATGAGCATTGCTCTCCTGAGCCATATTTTCCTGAAAGAAGACATCCCAATATCCTGGCGCAGGGCCCTGCAGCTGGCTGAGCCGCTCCTGAAACTCCTGGACAATGTAAGGCTCTGTGCCCCAGCCACAGCCACTGCCTGCTGCCCGGACACTTTGTGCCCTGTGCATTTGCAGGCCTGCACCAATGTGGGCCATAAGAAGCCAATGATAAGGTCATTTTTCCTTCCTTCCTTTCATACAGCCTGATAGCCACGTGCAGCTGCTCTCCATGTCTCTCCTTCGAAGAGTGATGTCTTCGGCAGAAGAAGAAGGAAGAAAGCCCCTGAAGGAACGAGTGTACCAGAGCCTGCTCCCACTCTTTTTCCACTGCCAAGATGAGAATCGGCATGTGGCAGAGGTGAGGACTCCTGGGCTGCTGCTGCGCCTTGGCAGGGGGCTCAGCTGCCTCCTGCCCTGACGCAGGCTTGCAGGCTGCAGCCTCCTCCAGCCCTTGGCACTGGGACACTCCTGTGCCCTGCCTTGTGGGGCCATTTGCTGCTCTCTGCTGCTCCCCAGGCCTCTCGGACAACGCTCCTTCGCGCGGCTGACTTCCTGAAGAGGCCAGACCTGGAAAAAGCTGTGAGGAAGGAGAAGCTGTGGAAGTTTGCCAAGCTCGTGGTAAGGACAGCTTGGAAGTCCCAGCCTCAGGCTACGGAAGCCCCCAGGCCCCGGTGCTCAGTGTGTGGGGCTGGCAGCTGTGCCCCTGCCCACTGCTGCAGCCGGGGGCCGCACGGCTTCTTCTCCAGCCCCCTGTGGCCCCGAGCCGGGTGCCGATGGAGCCCCAGCCGAGCGGGGCTGCGGGCCGGGCCGGCACCGCGGCTCCCCGGGCAGCAGCCGGCCCTCTGCCCCCTCCAGAGCCCGGCGCCAGCGGCTGCTGGCCGGGCCTCAGGGCTGGCCGGGCACGGGAGGCCGGGGCTGGTCACAGGCAGCAGCGCCCGGCCGAAGGGCAGAGCCCGCGCCAACCCTTCCCTCCTGCCGCTCTCTCCAGCTGGCAGACCACAGGATCCCCTTGGCCGAGCACCTGCGTCGGGCCCTGCAGTACCTGCAGGACCCACAGGAGACCCTGCGAGCGGCGGCCATCAGGGTCATCGGTGAGTCTCGAGCCCGGGCTCCCTCCCCGCCCCGCCGCAGCTCGGCCCCAGCCCCGGTTGCTGCCCCGGCAGCGGCACCCGGGCCCGGCGCCCTGGAGCCCCGGCTGCCCTCGGGGCTGCTGCTGCCGGCCTCTGGCAGCCGTGCCCTTGGGCTGAGTCAGGATGCGGCAAGGGCCCGGGCTGAGCCCTGCCGGGGCAGGAGGCCGTGTGGCCACAGGGCTGGCAGCGCCGCTGGCAGGGAGCTGTGTTGCTGGGACCCTGACAGGCTCTGTGTTCTCAGGGATGGCCGGGGAGCAGCTGAGGGGGCAGCAGGCAGAGCTCCAGGTGTTGTGCAGAGGTGAGCCAGGGCAGCGGGCTGACAGCGGTGGCTGTCGGGGGCAGCTGCAAGCCCTGGCCTGGCTGTGGAGGGCTCTGCTCCCTGTGCCGATGAGGGGCGGCGTGGGCAGAGCACAGTGAGATTTCAGGGCCACGTGGGGCATTTGTGGCCAGCAGCTTCGGGCTGACCCCCTTGGTCCCTGCTCCCTCCTGGCCAAGGCAAGAGCCAGCTGGCATGGCCCTGGCAGGGGGCTCTCGCTGGGCCCCCACAGCTCTGGGGTGTGACCGTGGCTCTGTTCGTCTCTCTTGCAGCCCTCGAACGCCTGACGGAGGACAGAAGCGGTGCCGTGTCAGACCTGGCACTTGAGACGCTGTATGTCCTCCGGGCCATCCAGAGTGCCCGTTACTCCATTCTCCAGAGGATGCAAGACCAAATCCTCAGGGCATGGAGGACACGGCCTCGTCTGTCGGGCCTGGGCTGGCTGCACTGCTGGAGATGTACTCAGAGCTGACCTGAGAGGCTCTGTCTTCTGGGGCCACATGGGCCAGCCAGGATTTTTTATTTCATAAGGGTTGTTCTTTTCCTTTTTTGTCTTCTTTTTACTATGTAAATAATGTAGGATATGTTAGGGCTGAGAGGCTCTGTCTTCTGGGGCCACATGGGCCATCTGTTAGTTTTTGTTTCATAGAGATTGTTCTTTGTTTCGTTTCCATCTAGTATGTAAATAATATAGGATATGTTATAAACCACAAGAGTCCCAAGACCTTTCTTTTGCTGCCCAGGGTGTGTGGGGCATAGGGGAAGAGAGGGAAAAGGGTTCTTGTGTTCAGCAACCTGCTGGGGCATGCAGTGGAGCAGGGGAAATGGCCAGAAGCCCCTTGGCCTTTGGTGGTTGTGCTGAAGCGACAAGCCCTGTGGCAGGCAGGAAGCGCCATCTGTGTCCTGCTGCCCGTGTGTTGCTGCCGTGATGGCTGAGGAGCTGCTGGAGCTCCTGTGGGGCTGCGGCGCTGCTGCCGGGCCAGGCTGGGGGAGCCCCTGAGGGCACGGGGTGCTGGGAGGCCATGAAGGGATGAGGGGCTGCGGAGGCCCAGACGGGACAAGGCAGTGGGAAGGCACGAGGGGGATGTGTGAGGGAGTGGGTGGCAGGAGGTTCCAAGGGGACAGAAGGCCCTGGAGGAGCCGGGGTGGTGGGAAGCCCTGAGGAATTGGGTGTCAGAGGCCATAAGCAGCCCCCGGGCAGCCGCCTGGTCCCTGACACCCGGCTGCTCCGGTGCTGCCCCAAAATGTCCCCCAGGCCTGCAGCAGAAGGCCTGGAGGCTGGGACACCACCCCAGCGGGAGGGTGGGGACAGCCCGAGGTGCCCAGGCTGGGCTGGCTGGGGACATGGAGGGCAGGGGGTGCTGCCAGGCCACGGCCACTGGGTGCCTCCAGGAAGGGGCAGTGGGCAGAGGCAGGGCTGGCGGCCAGCCCGGGCCCTCACGGCTGCCCAGGCCACGCTGTTGTGACCAAGGCCCCCCTGACACAGAGCTCGGGGTCCACAGAGCTGCTGCCACCATGGGGAGGGTGGCGATGTCTCCTCCAGCAGGGCTGCCCAGTGGCTGCTGCCCAAGCGGCTCTGGAGCCCACAGAAACAGCAGCAGAGTGTGCCCAGGAACAGCAGCAGCCCCAACGTCGGCACCTGCGCACTGAGGCGTCCGCAGCAGCCGGGTGCCAAACAGGGGGAGGCTGTGGGCACAATTGCCTTTGCTTTGGCAAAAGGCTTCAGCAGAGTTGGCCACAATGGCTTTCTCTTCACTTGCAGCCTCACAGCAACGCTTGCCAGCTTCAGCTGCAGCCTGTGCCTGTGACTGGCTTGGATGGCCGTGCTTGAGGCCGAGCTCGCCTTCCACACTCAGGTGTCCCAAGGCAGCGGCACTGGCACCATCCTGAGTGAGAGAGAGAGAGAGAGAGAGAGAGAGAGAGAGAGAGAGAGAGTGTGTCTGATGGGGCAGCTGCCCTCCCTCTCATCTGTCCAGGCACCTTAAAGACACATGAAACCAAATCCTGGACTTGCTTGGAACAAAGGAAGAAGCAGCATGCGCTGAAAAGAAGTAGGGACTTACACGGCTCAGTTTTGCTCTCCACTTGGGCAATCCCAGAATCCCTGAGCACTTGGTGTTGCAAATTAGCATCAACATCGTGCAGTCTCCAAGCACCCTGCCATGGGCACAGGTGGTGTGCAGGCACAGGTGTCACTAGAATTGGGAGAACACTTTTCCATGTTGACCTTTTCCTCTCCTGGATTTCAAGCAAAGATGAAAAAATCATCTGGTGAATGACAGGTGAATAGTGTAGCTCACAGAACTAGGAGTAGGAGTCTCCAGTGGCCCATGGTGTGTCCATTCAACCCTTGTTAGATTGTCCAGTTGGAGCTCAGCACGGTGCAGCCCGGGCACAGGCACCAGGCTGGTCCATTTCAGCATCCCAAAGTCTTGGTGGCTCCCTGTGCACCCATTGTCTCCTGAATCCATTCTTGAATTCCCAGTTACTGCTGTGCAGGACATGAGAACACAGGAACAGCTTGTTTGGCTCATTCTTGCCTTTGCTGCTCCTGCCTAAAGGAATCATCAGGACTATATGCTGATGGAATGGGATCGCCGAACAGCAGGGACTTTGTCTGTAGGGTGTAAAACTAAAACCTTGTCTGACTGTTCAGACACTCTAAAATCCAGGGTGAGAATGACAACTTTGGTATGGAAGAATCCTAGAAATCTTGACTTGTGATTTTTCTAGTCAAGGATTTTAATGCCAATGTGGAACCTACCAAAATATTCAAACTTGTTTTCATTGGCAACCCCTTTGAAATGGCATCAGCACACCTCCAGGGGACAGGGTATGACAGTGGGGACAGTACTTGGCAGCTCATGGCTTCAGATGTGGGAGGCAGATATTTTGCGTGGGTACACATTGAAGTTCAAGTTTCCCCAGGGTTTGGATTGACTCATCATTGCAGGTAACTTTAATCAATGCAAAAGGATGTAAAAGCAGAGTTTCTGTAGAATGTGCACTAGGGAGGAAATAGGGAGAAAACCTTGAACACAGCCAGCAGGCTCTGGAAAAATTTATAAAAGTTAAAATTAAAAATAGATGTAGCTTTGTGACTGTTCAGACAGGACTCCTTGTGTCTGGAGGTGATCGTAAAACATTTTAAAATCTTAGGAAGTTCGGGAACTCAGAAAGGAAGTTAGGCTTGGCAAGCCCTGGGAAAAGTAGGCCCGGGGAAATGTTAGGCCTTGTGCTTGCTAAAGATCATGTGAAACTGCATCTGTGTAATCAATATATGATAAATGATAGAATTGTTAGATGTGATTAGATATAATTATTGTTTAAAGAACATGAGGAACAATGTTAGGGGGTTGAGGTGGGATCACGAGAAATACATGTTTGGGTAAAAACAATGCATACAATAGAACAATGTAAGTTTAATAATTAATATGTAAGTTGTATAACGATAGAGTATAAAACATGTTCAACTCAAACCAAGATGGGTCAGATTTGGGTCTGTGTACCCCTGACACCCAGAGCTCTTCAATAAAGCACCTTCATATAATCATTGTGTGATGATGTATGTTCCAGATCTCTAACAATTTCATCAGATTTTACTGGAATTGTGTGGGACATTTCTGGAATTTTGTGGATTTTTTTTGTAGAATTTTGTGGGATATTGATGAGATTCAGGGAAATCTGGGATATTTCTTGAACTTTGTGAACATTTGTAGACATTTTGTGAGATGTCACTGAAATTTTGTAATGTTTTGAGAAGATTTAAGGAATTTTGTGGGATTTTTCTTGAATTTGCTGGACATTTGTGGCAATTTTGTGAGATATTTCTTGAATTTGGTAAGGTTTTGAGATGATTAAGGGAATTTTGTGGAATTTTTCTGGAATTTTGTGGAGCTTTTCCAGAATTTTGTTGGACTTGTAGGAGACCTGAAGTATTTTGAGGGACTTTTCTTAGATTTTCTGGAAATTTGTGGAGATTTTGTGAGATGTTTCAGGTATTTGGTTGGGTTTTGGGATGATATAGGGAATTTTGTGTGGTTTTTCCTGTATTTTGTGAACATTTTCTGGGATTTTTCTGGAATATGGTAGAATTTCTCTAAAATTTAGTGAAAATTTGTGGAAATTTTGAGGAATTTTGTTTAGATTTTGGGGAAATCAGTGGAGATTTTGTGAGATGTTTCTGGAATTTGGTAGGGTTTTGAGAAGATTCAGGGAATTTTGTGGGAGTTTTTTGCAATTTTGTGGACATTTCTACAGATTTTGTGGGATGTTTCTGGAATTTGGTAGGGTTTTGAATAGATTTAAGGAATTTTGTGGTGCTTTTCAAGAATTTTGTGGGATTTTTCTTGAATTTTGTGGATATTTGTGGTCATTTTGTGAGATGTCTCTGGAATTTGGTAATGTTTTGAGAAGATTTAAGGAATTTTTTGGCATTTTCCTGGAATTTTGAGGAGTTTCTTTTGTAATGGTTTAGATTTGCTAATTTCATTTTTCCGGCTAATGCATCCAATAAATGTCATGTTTTAGAGGCAGTAACTAAAAAATTACTAGAAAACTCACTTATTTTTTGCTGTGAGATATGGATTAGAGCAGGAGAAATACAGGCTTAAAACTTAAAAGGAATAAAGAAATTTTATTAACAAACTACAAGAATAAGAACACCAGAATAAACCTCCAGAAAACCCTTTTTTCCCCCACTACCGAACCATTCCCTTGTTCACATGGCAACATAGAGACAAAAAACCTTGGAACTTTGGTGTTTAAAATGTCCTAATTCCTGCTAGAGTCTTTTCATCAGTCTTTGTAGAGAAACAGAAGTCTTCTTCTGCTAATTTGTGGAGTTTTTCACAGGAAAATTATTTCTGTTATAGTTTTCTATTTCTCTGATGCCAGCTGCCCAGAAATCCTGTCAGCAGTTCACTCCTCCCATTTCACATCACTCTGAGGTGTGTATGGGTCAATGAGTCTAGGGATGGCATTTTAAGGATGAGTTATTCAAAGGCAAAAGTTCTCTTCATCTGTCTCTGTGAGCTTCCCTGGAAACAGAAGTTTTCTCTTTGCCTCTCAAGGCCTCAAATCTTCAACTATTACTTCTCCCCTCTGTGTTCCAGCACCTCACTGTATCACAATTACTCCACCTTTTGCCCAAAATCCACCCTTTGAACACTCCATTCCTCCCAATATACTCTGTCATGAATTAAAGGAGTTTTTTCAGGACACTATTGTCCATCTCCATAGCTTAAACAGAAAAATATTTCAGTTTAATTAAAGCATCTCCTTATTCTCCACCTCTTCTGAAGCTTAATTCTTTCCTTTACTGTCTCTTATAGTTTATGAAGTCTCTTTACATGTTGATTCCTCTCTTTTTCTCTCTCTGGGTAAAAGGATTAATCTGCAAGTCTCATCTGGGTAATGAAAAGGTTAAAATCTTGCCCAGGCTTTGTAGATGGTTCTGTGATCTCTGCCGGAGCAGCGGCTGGAGCTGTGTGCGCTGGAAGATTCTTCATGGCTGCTCTGGAGAGTGTGGTCACTGTCTCAGCCCGCCGCAGCTCAAGAGCTTTTTCTTTCTTTCCTGGGCAGTCTGTGGTGAATTCAGTCGCAGCAAAAAGTGCAGCCGAGCCAGGGAGCGGCCTGGCCCGGCCAGAGCCCGGGGCAAGCCCCGCAGGCCCCATCTCCCGGCCGGGAGCCGCGGCAGGCCCAGCCCAGCCCCTGCCCGGGCCGCATGGGCTGGGCCGGGGACGGGAAGCCAGCTGGAGCTCAGTTACCTTTCACAGCCAGCAAACCAAGAGACAAAGAAATTCCCAGCCTTAGGGCTTAAGCTGCTGTTCACAGCTTGATCTCACTTTGCAGTGCTTGAAACTGCTGTCAATTCTTAGAAATGGCCAGCTGTTGGCGAGGAGACAAACTCCCATCAGCCGCCAGCAGTTTGAACTTCCTTAGGTGTTTCTCTTTGTTTTCTTCAATGCCAATCTATCACAAAACCCAACCAAATTCCAGAAACATCCCGCAAAATCTACCAAAATCCCACAAAATCCCATAAAAATCCCACAAAATTCCAGAAACATCCCACAAAATTCTCTAAATCTTCTCAAAATTCAACTAATTTCCTGCAACATCCTACAAAATGTCCTCAAATGACCACAAAATTCAAGAAAAATGCCCCAAAATTCCCTAAATATCCTCCTTAACCTACAAAATTCGTGAAAAATCTCACAAAATCTCCACAATTTTCCATAAAATTCCAGAAAAATCTCTTAAAATTCTTGAAACATCCCACAAAATTCTCAAAGAATCCCACAAAATCCCCTAAAACTTCTCAAAACACTACCAAATTCCAGCAACATCCCACAAAATCTCCACAAATGTTTGCAAAATCTAAGGAAAAAACCTCAACAATCTTCAAGTCTCCTCAAAATCTCACAAAATCCCATAAAAATCCCGCAAAATTTGAGAAGAATCCCACAAAATTCCCTAAATCTTCTCAAAATCCCACAAAATTCTTGAAAAGCCTTAGAATATTCCAGAAAAAGTCATTCAAAATTCTTCAAATCTCCTAAAAAATCCCACAAAATCCCATAAACATCCCACAAAATTCCAGAAACATCACACAAAATTCCCTATATCTTCTCCAAATTCTACCAGATTCTGGCCACATCCCACAAAATGTCTTGAAATGTCCAAAAAATTCAAGAAAAAGCCCCACAAAATTCCAAAAAAATCCCACAAAATTCCCACAGGTTTTAAAAACTCCACAAAATTCTTGAAACGCCTTTTAATATTCCAGAAAAAATCCCACAGAATTCCCTAAATCTTCTCAAAATTCTACCAAATTCCAGAAACATCCCACAAAATGTTCACAAATGTCCACAAAATTCCAGAAAAATCCCACAAAATTCCCACACCTCCTAAAAATCGCATAAAATTTTTGAAGGGCCTTAGAATATTCCAGAAAAAAATCCCACAGAATTCCCTATATCTTCTCAAAACCCTAAGAAAATCTGGAAACATCCCACAAAATGTCCTCAAATGTCAACAAAATTCCAGAAAAATCCTACAAAATTCCCTAACTCTCCTCAAAACTACACAAAATCTCCACCAATTTCCACAAAATCTAAGAAAAATCCCTCCAAATTCTTCAAGTCTCCTCCAAATCTCACAAAATTCTGGAAGAGCCCCACAAAATTCCACAAATATCCCACAAAATTCCTTCAATCTTCTCAAAACCCTACCAAATTCCTGCAATATCCCACAAAATGTCCACAAATGACCACAAAATCTCAGAAAAAATACCGCAAAATTGCCTAAATCTCCTCAATATCCCACAAATTTTCAGAAACATCCCAGAAAATCCCCACCAATTTCCACAAAATTCCAGAAAAATCTCATAAAATTCTTGAAAAGCCCCACAAATTTCCCTAAATCTTCTCAAAACCTTACCAAATTCCTGCAACATCTCACAATATCTCCACAAATTTCCACAAAATTCAAGAAAAATCCCACAAAATTCTGGAAAAGCTCCTCAAAATTCCAGAAAAATCCCACAAATTTCCCTAAATCTCCTCAATATCCCACAAGGTTCCAGAAGCATCCCACAAAATTTCTTAAATATTTTCAAAACTCAACCAAAGTCCTGCAGCATCTCACAAAATCCCCACCAACTTCCACAAAATCCAAGAAAAAGCTATTAAAATTCTTCAAGTCCCCTCAAAATCCAACAAAATTCAAGAGACATCCTCAAAATTCCAGAAAAATCCCACAGAATTCCCTAAATCTTTTCAAAACCCAAAAAAAATCCAGAAATATCTGACAAAATCTCCACAATTTTCCAGAAAATCTAAGAAAATCCCTCAAAATTCTTCAAGTCTCCTCCAAATCTTTCAAAATTCTGGAAAAGCCCCACAAAATTCCAGGAAAATGCCACAAATTTCCCAAAATCGCCTCATACCCCACCAAATTCCAGAAGCATCCCACAAAATCTCCACAAATTTCCACAAAATTCAAGAAAAATCCCACAAAATTCCTTAAAGCTTCCCAAAACCTGTTGCCTTGGTGGAGGCAAGGCGACCCGGTTCAAGAAAGACACGACGGGTGTCTCATTAAGGACTTTTGGATTTGGGGTTTTTTTCCCTTTGAACTGAAGATTGACGAGAGGGAGGCAGTTTTCTCGTGTTCGGTCTGAGTTGTTTATTCTTTTCTTATCAGCATTACAAGGTACAAGGAGCTATGTGCACTATGATAGAAAAGGGTAAAATGGCTAACAAAGATCCTCTTCAAGGTCTTTTATATGTCCATTTACCCAATTAACAGATGCCAACTAAATTATTTCTCTTAGTGACCCAACGACGCAACACCTGTGTGCTGCACTACGGTATTTTCTATCCAATCACCTACTACTACCCAAAAACCCCTAGGAGAAGAACATGAAGAAGAAAGAAGGAGGACAAGAGACAACACCCTAAATCCTCCATCTTGTCTCCTGTTCTCTAAACTACTTTTTAGCCCAGTGATTTAAGAAACTTTCTAATCTACACACTCACACTTTTCCTATCTAACTTTAACATTTGTTTTCATGTATCACCATGAAAACATGCTCATGAATTTCATCTTACATGAAATTCAGTGTTTTTCGGGATCCTAGAACTAAGCATTAGAAACAAGGGCACACACTCTGTATCTCAGACTCCAACACCCTCCCAGTTCCTTCCCAGCCCTTCCCAGTCTCGTCTGGGGGCATGGCCAAAACTGCCCAGAGTGAACACGGTAGTCCCAGAGCGATCCCAATGCTGATTCTGGTCCCGGTGTCGATCTCTGTCCCGGAGCTGTGGTGGTCCCAGTGTCGGTCCCAGAGCGCTCCCAGTCCCACTCTTTGTCTCCATCTCACTCTCAGTCCTGGTCTCGGTCCCGGAGCGGTGCCAGTCTCAGTGCCAGTGCCAGTGCTGGTTTCAGTCCTGGTCTTGGTCTTGGCCTCGGAGCAGTTCCTGTCCCAGTGCCAGTGCTGGTCCTGGAGTGATCCCGGTGTTGATCCCGGTGCTGGTCCTGGACCGATCCCAGTGCTGATCCCAGTGCTGGTCCTGGAGTGATCCCGGTGCTGATCCCAGTGCTGGTCCTGGAGTGATCCCGGTGCTGATCCCAGTGCTGGTCCTGGAGTGATCCCGGTGCTGATCCCAGTGCTGATCCTGGAGTGATCCCGGTGTTGATCCCAGTGCTGGTCCTGGAGTGATCCCGGTGCTGATCCCAGTGCTGGGCCTGGAGTGATCCCGGTGCTGATCCCAGTGCTGGTACTGGAGTGATCACAGTGCTGGTCCTGGAGTGATCCCGGTGCTGATCCCAGTGCTGGTCCTGGAGTGATCCCGGCGCTGATCCCGGTTCTGGTCTCAGTCTCGGTCTCAGAGCGCTCCTGGTGTTGATCCCAGTCCCTGTGCTGGCCTCGCTCTCAGTCTCGGAGCAGTCCCGGGGCACTCCCGGAGCCGATTCCGGTCCCGGTGTCGATCTCAATGGCGCAGCGGTGCCGGTCCCGGTCTCAGTCCCGGTCCCGGAGCGGTGCCGCTCTCGGTGCCGGTGCCGGATTCAGTCCCAGTCTCAGGCCCGCTCTAGGCCTCAGTCTCGGTCCCGGTCTCCATCTGGGTCTCGCTCCCAGTCCCGGTGCCGCTCGAACCGAGCCCTTTTCGGGTGATTTCAGGTCCCTTTTGGGCGTTTCAGGCCACTTTGGCTGATGTTGGGGCCCTTTGGGTGATTTGAGGCAAAACCAGCGACTTTCAGGGTGGACCTTGCACCCATTTGGGAGATCCCAGGGTGATTTTAGGCCATTTGGAGTGGGTTTGACACCGCTTTGGGCATTTTTATGCCTTGGTGGTTGCAGTTTGGACCCCTTGGGATGATTTTAACCCCATTTGGCTGATGTTAGGCCAAACCATGCGGACTTAACGGGGAGTTTAGGTCCCCTGGGATGGTTTTGCTTTTCTCCTTTGTTTATTGAAATTTCAGCAGTTTTAACACTTTTTTCCCAGCTTTTTTATCAAAATCTTCATAAAAAATGCCCAATTGTTCTCAAAATCCTACAAAATTCCAGAAAAACTCCACAAAAATCCACAAAGGTCTCACAAAATCTCCTCAACATCCCACAAAATTCCAGAAAAATCTCACCAAATTCCCCAAACTGAAATCCTCAAAATCCTGAAAATTCCAGAAACATGTCATAAAATTATAGAAATATCCCACGAAATTCCTAAAAACTTTTAATTATCCCACAAAATTCTTCAAAAAATCCACGAAATTCCACAAAATTCCAGGAAAATCTGATGAAACTACACAAAAATCCCACAAAATTCCAAAAAATACCAACAAAATCTCCTCAAATTCCCAAAAAATTCAGGAAAATTACAGAAAAAAATCCAGAAAAACACCACAAAATGCTTCACATTTTCTCAACATCCACAAAATTCAAGAAAAGTCCCTGCAAATTGCAGGAAAATCGCAAAAAAATTCCTAAAACTTCTTGAAACCCTACCAAATTCCTGAAACATCCCACAAAATCTCCACAAATTTCCACAAAATCTAAGAAATATCTATCAAAATTTTTCAAGCCTCCTCAAAAACTTTCAATATACTTCAGAGTTCCACAAAAACCCACAAAATTTCAGAAACATCCAACAAAATCCTCTCTCAATCCCAAAAAATGCGAGAAAAGACCCAACCAAATTCCACAAAAAATCCCACAAAATCCCTACATCTTCCCAACACCCTACCAAATTCCAGAAACATACCACAAAACTGCCACAAATGTCCACAAAATCTAAGAAAACTCCCAAAAAATTCTTCAAGTCTCCTCAAAATCCCACAAAATTCAAGAGAAATCCTCAAAATTCCAAGAAAATCCCACAAAATTCCCTAAATCTTTTCACAACACTACCAAATTCCAGAGACATCCCACAAAATCTTCACCAATTCTCACAAAATCTAAGAAAAATCCCTCAAAATTCTTCAAGTCTCCTACAAATCCCACAAAATCCCACAAAAGTCCCACAAAATTCCAGAAACATCCCACATAATCTCCTCAAGATCCCACAAAATTCTGGAAAAGCCCCGCCAAATTCCAGAAAAATGCCACAAAATTGTTTAAATATTACCGAAATCACTCGAAATTCCAGAATCATCCCTGAAAAGTCCAGCCAAATCCCACAAAATTCCAAGAAAATCCCACAAAATTCCCTAAATCTTTTGAAAACCCAAATTCCTGCAACATCCCACAAAATATCCACAGATGTCGACAAAATTCCAGAAAAATCATTGAAAATTCTATATATCTCCTAAATATCCCTCAATATTCCACAAACCCCCCATCAAATTCCAGAAAATTCCTACAAAATCTCCTCAAATTTCCAAAAAATTTCAGAAAAATCCCAGAAAATTCATTAAATCTTCTCACAACGCTACCAAGTTCCAGAGGCATCCCACAAAATCTCCACCAGTTCCCACAAAATATAAGAAAAATCCCTCAGTATTCTTCAATTCTCCTCAAAATTCCACACAATCCCACAAAAATCCCCACCAAATACCAGGAAAATGCCACATCATCTCCTCAGATATCCACAAAATTCCACAAAAAATTCACAAAATTCCAGAAACATCCCATAAAATTCCAGTAAAATCCCACAAAATTCCCTAAATCTTTTCAAAACACAATCAAATTCCTGCAACTTCCCACAAAATATCCACAAATTTCCACAAAATCTAAGGAAACTCACACATAAAAATGTCTCCTTAATATCCCTCAAAATTCCACAAAACCCCCACCAAATACCAGAAACTTCCCACAAAATCTCCTCCAATTTCCAAAAAATTCCAGAAAAATGCCACAAAATTCCAGAAAAGACCCACAAAATTCCAGAAGAATCCCACAAAATTCCCTAAAACTCCTCAAAACCCGACTAAATTCCTGAAACATCTCACAAAATCTCCAACAATTTCCAAAAAAAACTAAGAAAAATCCCCCAAAATTCTTCAAGTCTCCTCAAAATCCCACAAACTTCCCACACAATTCCAGAAAAATCCCACAAAATTCTCTAAATTTTCTCAAAACCCTACCAAATTCCTGCAAGATGTCACAAAATCTCCACCAATTTCCACAAAATCTAAGAAAAATCTGTCAAAATTCTTCAAGTCTCCTCGAAATCCCACAAAATTCAAAAGAAATCTTCAAAATTCTAAGAAAATCCCACAAAATTCCCTAAATTTTCTCAAAATCCTACCAAATTCTAGAAACATCCCACAAAATCTCCAACAATTCCCAAAAAAAACTAAGAAAAATCCCCCCAAATTCTTCAAGTCTCCTAAAAATCCCACAAAATTCAAGAAAAATGCCACAAAATTCCCTAAATCTTCTCAAAACCCAATCAAATTCCTGTAATATCTCACAAAATCTCCAACAATTTCCAAAAAAAACCCTAAGAAAAATCCCCCAAAATTCTCCAAGTCTCCTCCAAATTCCCAGAAATTCAAGAGAAATCCTCAAAATTCCAGGAAAATGTTACAAAATTCCTTCAGTCTTCTCAAAATCCTACCAAACTCCAGCAACATCCCACAAAATCTCCACAAATGTCCACAAAATTCAAGAAAAATCCCTCAAAAATTCTTCAAGTCTCCTGAAAATCCCACAAACATCCCACAAATATCCCACAAAATCCCACAAAATCTCCTCAGTATCCCACAAAATTCTTGCGAAATTCCACAAAATTCCAGAAAAATACCACAAAATTCCCTTAATCTTCTCATTATTTCACAAAATTCTTGAAACATACAACAAAATCACCACAAATTCCCACAAAATTCCAGAAAAATCACACAAAATTCTCCAAATATCCTCAAAACCAGACTAAATTCCAGAACATCCCACAAAATCTCCACAAATGTCCACAAAAGCTAAATGAAGTCCCTCAAAAGTCATTAAAAACCCCACAAAATTCCAGAAAAGATCCCACAAAATTCCATAAATCTTCTCAAAACCCTACCAAATTCCAGAGAAATCCCAAAAAATCTAAACCAACTCCCACAAAATCTAAGAAAAGTCCTTCAAGATTTTTCAACTCTCCTCAAATTTCCACAAAATTCTTTAAAAGCCCCACAAAATTCCAGGAAAATCCCACAAAATTCCCTATACATTTTCAAAACCCTAACAAATTCCAGAAACATCTCACAAAATCTACACAAATGTCCACAAAATTCCAGAAAAATCCCACAAAATTCCCACAGCTCCTAAAAATCCCACAAAATTCTTGAAAAGCCTTAGAATATTCCAGAAAAATAATCCCACAAAATTCCCTAAATGTTATTAAAACCCCACAAAAATCCAGAAACATCCCACAAAATGTCCTCAAATGTCCACAGAATTCCAGAAAAATCCCGCAAAATCACCTTCAATTCCCACAAAATCTAAGAAAAGTCTCACAAAATTCTTCAAGTCTCCTCAAAAGCCCACAAAATTCCAGAAACATCTCACAAAACCTCCACCAATTCCCTCAAAATCTAAGAAACATCCCTCAAACTTCTTCAAATTTCCTCAAAATCCCACAAAATTCCAGAAATTTTCACAAAATTCAAAAAAAACCCACCAAATTCCAGAAACATCCCAGAAAATTCTTTAAATTTTCTCAAAATCCAACTAAATTCCAGAATAATACCACAAAATTCCCACAATCTTCTCAAAATCCTACCAAATTCTAGAAACATCCCACAAAAGCCCAACAAATTTCCACAAAATCTAAGAAAAGTCCGTCAAAATTCTTCAAGTCTCCTCCAAATCCCACAAAATTCCAGAGAATCCCACAAAATTCCAGTGAAATCTGATGAAATTGTTGGCATTCAGGAACACAGATGATTTTTCCCCATGGCTGCTGTGGGGAGTGTGGCCATTATCTGAGCACAAAGCTGCAAGCTGCTATCTTTCCCTGCCTTTAGTGGCAGCCTGTGGTGAAACTGAGCAGCGGCACAAAGTGCAGGCCAGGCAGGGAGCGGCCTGGCCCGGCAGCCCCGCTGTGCAAGGCCCAGCCAAGCCTCTGAGAAGGGGCTCCTGGCACTTGCCAGTCTCCATCCTCCCCGGGAAGCGCAGAGCTGCGGCCAGCCCCGCTCCCCTCCCGTGGCCTTGGCTGGCCTGGGGGGAAGGAGGCTGAAGCCGAGCCCTGCTACCTCTTCAAAAGGCGCAAAGCAAAGAGAGCCAAGAGAAATTGCCGGCCTTAGGGCTTCAAGTGCTGTTCCCAGCTTGATGGCACTTTGCAATGGGCAAAACTGCTGGCACTTCTCAGCAATGGCCTCTTATGGGCCAGGAGAAAAACTCCTCACAGCCTCCAGCAGCTTCAACTTCCTTAGGTGTTTGTTTTTTGAAATGTCAGTCCATCAGACGTGGGATTTTGAGAAAATGTAGGAAATTTTGTGGGATTTTGGTAGAATTTTGTGGATTTTTTCTGGAATTTTGTGGGATTTTGATGAGATTTAGGTAATTTTGTAGAATTTTTCTGGAATTCTAGAGGATTTTGAGGAGATTTCAATAATTTTGTGGGATTATTCTGGAATTTTCTGGAATTTTGAGGAGATGTATGGAATTTTGTGGAAATTTTGTGGAATTTTGTGGGATCCATCAGGAATTTTGCAGGATTTTGGGGAGATTAAAAAATTTCTGTGTGATTTTGAAGAGATTTAGGGAATTTTGTAAGATTTTTGTGGAATCTTATGGGATTTTGAGGAAATGTATGGAATTTTGGGAATTTTTCTAGATTTTTGTGGAAATTTTCTAGATTTTTTGTAAAATTTTGAGGATATTTAAATGATTTTGTGGGATTTTTGGAGATTTTTGACAGAGTCAAAACTGCTGGCACTTCTCAGCAATGGCCTCTTATGGGCCAGGAGAAAAACTCCTCTCAGCCTCCAGCAGCTTCAACTTCCTTAGGTGCTTCTCTTGGTTTTCTGAAGTGTCAGTCCATCAGACGTGGGATTTTGGGAAAATGTAGGAAATTTTG